>NW_028269834.1:295000-297500 GCF_059756535.1 Pantherophis guttatus | reverse complement strand
GGTTAGGGTTAGGGTTAGGGTTAGGGTTAGAGAAAAAAGTTGTAGGCTTAGGCTTAGAGAAACAAGTTGTAGGGTTAGGGTTAGGGTTAGGGTTAGGGTTAGAGAAAAAAGTTGTAGGGTTAGGGTTAGGGTTAGGGTTAGGGTTAGGGTTAGAGAAAAAAGTTGTAGGCTTAGCCTTAGGTTTAGGCTTAGGCTTAGAGAAACAAGTTGTAGGGTTAGGGTTAGGGTTAGGGTTAGGGGGAAAAGTTGTAGGGTTAGGGTTAGGTTCAGGTTCAGGCTCAGGGTTATCATTCTGGAAATGATATTAGCAGAAGCAATGGAGGAAAGCGAGGAGAGGGAGGGAGGGAGGGAGGGATAGATATTAAACGGGATGGACGAAACGTATAGAGCGCACACAAGACACGCGATGAGAAACCACCCGCCCAGAGAAATTCATGTCCGATTTACCGAGAAGACAGGGAGGGCAGAGAGATCGCCATGGATGAGAAACACGACGAGAAAGCACAAAATATCGGCGAGCCGAAATATCGGCGAGCTGGCGAGAGCAAAGATATCGAGTAGATTCAAGAGAGAAAGCGGAATTATTTTATAAACAACGTAGAGATGACCAAGAACAGGAAAGATGGGGAGATGAAAGTGGGGACGGACGACGGGAGGAGAAGAAAGAACAGCCAAAAGAGAGCCAAGAAAGCCAACAAAACGAGAAAGCGTCGAGAGAAGGAGCAGGAGCAGAAGACGTTAAAGAAAGAACCAAGGGACCTAAGAACGACTTGCTCGACAAAGCAAATAGATCAGTAAGAAATGGAAGAAGAAATAAAAATAATTTCCTGGACTAGAAATGGACTGGATTCGGCCATTCGGCAAGAGGAAGGAAAATATGGAATAAATGAGGGAAGTTAAGATCAGAAATGATAGGCCTACGAGAGGTTCCTCTGGGAAAGCTACACCCAAAACTTTTGAGGAAGGAAGATGGCAGAAATTGGAACAAACTTTTCACTTGAAGGGAAGCTTTTCACGTCAAACCAGCTATTTAAATCAACCCCTCGCAGCCATCCTGGCAGAGAAGCAGAAAACCGAAACACTCCAGTCCGGCCGAGGCCCGGGTAAACCGGTCCCGCCCGAGCGAGCGTCCCGGTAGACCGGGACGGCTGCCGGGCGCGGGCACCCCCGGGGCCCGGCGCTGGCACCGAGGCGAAGGGGGAGGTCCCCGACCGAGGCCCGCGGCGCCGGAGCCGGGATCCCGTACCTCCATCGCGGCGGGGGAAACGGAAAGACTGACCCGGCCGAGGCCCCGGTAGACCGGGACGGCTGCCGGGCGCGGGCACCCCCGGGGCCCGGCGCTGGCAACGAGGCGAAGGGGGAGGTCCCCGACCGAGGCCCGCGGCGCCGGAGCCGGGATCCCGTACCTCCATCGCGGCGGGGGAAACGGAAAGACTGACCCGGCCGAGGCCCCGGTAGACCGGGACGGCTGCCGGGCGCGGGCACCCCCGGGGCCCGGCGCTGGCAACGAGGCGAAGGGGGAGGTCCCCGACCGAGGCCCGCGGCGCCGGAGCCGGGATCCCGTACCTCCATCGCGGCGGGGGAAACGGAAAGACTGACCCGGCCGAGGCCCCGGTAGACCGGGACGGCTGCCGGGCGCGGGCACCCCCGGGGCCCGGCGCTGGCAACGAGGCGAAGGGGGAGGTCCCCGACCGAGGCCCGCGGCGCCGGAGCCGGGATCCCGTACCTCCATCGCGGCGGGGGAAACGGAAAGTGATGCGGCCGGGGCCCCGGTAGACCCGGCCGTCTCCCCGGCGCGGGCACCCCCGGGACCCGGCGCGGGCACCGAGGCGACGGCGGGGGTCCCCGACCGAGGCTCGCGGCGCCGGAGCCGGGATCCCGTACCTCCATCGCGGCGGGGGAAACGGAAAGTGATCCGGCCGGGGCCCCGGTAGACCCGGCCGTCTCCCCGGCGCGGGCACCCCCGGGGCCCGGCGCTGGCACCGAGGCGAAGGGGGAGGTCCCCGACCGAGGCTCGCGGCGCCGGAGCCGGGATCCCGTACCTCCATCGCGGCGGGGGAAACGGAAAGACTGATCCGGCCGAGGCCCCGGTAGACCCGGCCGTCTCCCCGGCGCGGGCACCCCCGGGGCCCGGCGCGGGCACCGAGGCGAAGGGGGAGGTCCCCGACCGAGGCCCGCGGCGCCGGAGCCGGGATCCCGTACCTCCATCGCGGCGGGGGAAACGGAAAGACTGATCCGGCCGAGGCCCCGGTAGACCGGGACGGATGCCGGGCGCGGGCACCCCCGGGGCCCGGCGCTGTCACCGAGGCGACGGCGGGGGTCCCCGACCGAGGCCCGCGGCGCCGGAGCCGGGATCCCCTAGTTCCATCGCGGCGGGGGAAACGGAAAGAGTGATCCGGCCGGGGCCCCGGTAAGCCGGACCCGCCCAAGGCCGTCCCGGTAGACCCGGCCGTCTGCCCGGCGCGGGCACCCCCGGGGCCCGGCGCGGGCACCGACGCGA
>NW_028269834.1:282500-285000 GCF_059756535.1 Pantherophis guttatus | reverse complement strand
CTCCCTTCCCGAGTAGACCGGCGCCTAAACGAGGCACTTGGTTTTTTTTCCCCACCCCTTTTCCCGCTCTCCGCTTAAATGTCAGTATCGCCGCCGGTCGATCGTCGTTTTAGTTTTAAAACGGTCATAAAAGCGGAATACGTTTTGAAAGTCGACGAGCCCGGTGTGTGGAGACCGGAATTGGGCAAGCTGTGCTCTCGTCTTCTGGGGGTGACATTTCTCCCTGAGCGCTGCTGGCATTAGAAAGACCATTCGAAGACGGGTTAGGGTCGGGGTCGGGGAAGCGAGCGTCAGGTCTCGCCGCCCCGATTTTTCCAACCAAGAAAGCAGGACGCTTGAAACCGCGATGCGAGCTTGGACCGGAAGGCTTGCGATAGCAAGAGATCTAGGCAAGAACGGAAGCTTTTCACTTCAAACAAACCAGCTATTTAAAGCAACCCCTCGCACGCGACATCCATCGTGGCAGGGAAACAGAAACAGAGACGCCGGCCCGGCCGAGGCTGCCGGAGCGGCCCGGTAGACCGGGCCGCCGTCTGCCCGTCTTTAAGTCGAAAGACGACTTTAAATCTAAAAACGGTTTTAAGTCGAAAGTGTGGGTTAGGGTTAGGGGAAAAAGTTGTGGGGTTAGGGTTAGGGGAAAAAGCTGTAGGGTTAGGGTTAGAGAAAACAGTTGTAGGGTTAGGGTTAGGGTCAGGGTTAGGGAAAATAGTTGTAGGGTTAGGGTTAGGGTTAGGGTTAGGGTTAGAGAAAAAAGTTGTAGGCTTAGGCTTAGAGAAACAAGTTGTAGGGTTA
This sequence comes from Pantherophis guttatus, assembly GCF_059756535.1. Taxonomy (NCBI): domain Eukaryota; kingdom Metazoa; phylum Chordata; class Lepidosauria; order Squamata; family Colubridae; genus Pantherophis; species Pantherophis guttatus. The sequence continues at coordinate 284,208 of NW_028269834.1, read as the reverse complement.
GGGTTAGGGTTAGGGTTAGGGTTAGAGAAAAAAGTTGTAGGGTTAGGGTTAGGGTTAGGGTTAGGGTTAGGGTTAGAGAAAAAAGTTGTAGGCTTAGCCTTAGGTTTAGGCTTAGGCTTAGAGAAACAAGTTGTAGGGTTAGGGTTAGGGTTAGGGTTAGGGGGAAAAGTTGTAGGGTTAGGGTTAGGGTCAGGGTTAGGGAGAAAAGTTGTAGGGCTAGGGTTAGGTTCAGGTTCAGGCTCAGGGTTATCATTCTGGAAATGATATTAGCAGAAGCAATGGAGGAAAGCGAGGAGAGGGAGGGAGGGAGGGAGGGATAGATATTAAACGGGATGGACGAAACGTATAGAGCGCACACAAGACACGCGATGAGAAACCACCCGCCCAGAGAAATTCATGTCCGATTTACCGAGAAGACAGGGAGGGCAGAGAGATCGCCATGGATGAGAAACACGACGAGAAAGCACAAAATATCGGCGAGCCGAAATATCGGCGAGCTGGCGAGAGCAAAGATATCGAGTAGATTCAAGAGAGAAAGCGGAATTATTTTATAAACAACGTAGAGATGACCAAGAACAGGAAAGATGGGGAGATGAAAGTGGGGACGGACGACGGGAGGAGAAGAAAGAACAGCCAAAAGAGAGCCAAGAAAGCCAACAAAACGAGAAAGCGTCGAGAGAAGGAGCAGGAGCAGAAGACGTTAAAGAAAGAACCAAGGGACCTAAGAACGACTTGCTCGACAAAGCAAATAGATCAGTAAGAAATGGAAGAAGAAATAAAAATAATTTCCTGGACTAGAAATGGACTGGATTCGGCCATTCGGCAAGAGGAAGGAAAATATGGAATAAATGAGGGAAGTTAAGATCAGAAATGATAGGCCTACGAGAGGTTCCTCTGGGAAAGCTACACCCAAAACTTTTGAGGAAGGAAGATGGCAGAAATTGGAACAAACTTTTCACTTGAAGGGAAGCTTTTCACGTCAAACCAGCTATTTAAATCAACCCCTCGCAGCCATCCTGGCAGAGAAGCAGAAAACCGAAACACTCCAGTCCGGCCGAGGCCCGGGTAAACCGGTCCCGCCCGAGCGAGCGTCCCGGTAGACCGGGACGGCTGCCGGGCGCGGGCACCCCCGGGGCCCGGCGCTGGCACCGAGGCGAAGGGGGAGGTCCCCGACCGAGGCCCGCGGCGCCGGAGCCGGGATCCCGTACCTCCATCGCGGCGGGGGAAACGGAAAGACTGACCCGGCCGAGGCCCCGGTAGACCGGGACGGCTGCCGGGCGCGGGCACCCCCGGGGCCCGGCGCTGGCAACGAGGCGAAGGGGGAGGTCCCCGACCGAGGCCCGCGGCGCCGGAGCCGGGATCCCGTACCTCCATCGCGGCGGGGGAAACGGAAAGACTGACCCGGCCGAGGCCCCGGTAGACCGGGACGGCTGCCGGGCGCGGGCACCCCCGGGGCCCGGCGCTGGCAACGAGGCGAAGGGGGAGGTCCCCGACCGAGGCCCGCGGCGCCGGAGCCGGGATCCCGTACCTCCATCGCGGCGGGGGAAACGGAAAGACTGACCCGGCCGAGGCCCCGGTAGACCGGGACGGCTGCCGGGCGCGGGCACCCCCGGGGCCCGGCGCTGGCAACGAGGCGAAGGGGGAGGTCCCCGACCGAGGCCCGCGGCGCCGGAGCCGGGATCCCGTACCTCCATCGCGGCGGGGGAAA
>NW_028269834.1:255000-257500 GCF_059756535.1 Pantherophis guttatus | reverse complement strand
AGGGCTAGGGTTAGGTTCAGGTTCAGGCTCAGGGTTATCATTCTGGAAATGATATTAGCAGAAGCAATGGAGGAAAGCGAGGAGAGGGAGGGAGGGAGGGAGGGATAGATATTAAACGGGATGGACGAAACGTATAGAGCGCACACAAGACACGCGATGAGAAACCACCCGCCCAGAGAAATTCATGTCCGATTTACCGAGAAGACAGGGAGGGCAGAGAGATCGCCATGGATGAGAAACACGACGAGAAAGCACAAAATATCGGCGAGCCGAAATATCGGCGAGCTGGCGAGAGCAAAGATATCGAGTAGATTCAAGAGAGAAAGCGGAATTATTTTATAAACAACGTAGAGATGACCAAGAACAGGAAAGATGGGGAGATGAAAGTGGGGACGGACGACGGGAGGAGAAGAAAGAACAGCCAAAAGAGAGCCAAGAAAGCCAACAAAACGAGAAAGCGTCGAGAGAAGGAGCAGGAGCAGAAGACGTTAAAGAAAGAACCAAGGGACCTAAGAACGACTTGCTCGACAAAGCAAATAGATCAGTAAGAAATGGAAGAAGAAATAAAAATAATTTCCTGGACTAGAAATGGACTGGATTCGGCCATTCGGCAAGAGGAAGGAAAATATGGAATAAATGAGGGAAGTTAAGATCAGAAATGATAGGCCTACGAGAGGTTCCTCTGGGAAAGCTACACCCAAAACTTTTGAGGAAGGAAGATGGCAGAAATTGGAACAAACTTTTCACTTGAAGGGAAGCTTTTCACGTCAAACCAGCTATTTAAATCAACCCCTCGCAGCCATCCTGGCAGAGAAGCAGAAAACCGAAACACTCCAGTCCGGCCGAGGCCCGGGTAAACCGGTCCCGCCCGAGCGAGCGTCCCGGTAGACCGGGACGGCTGCCGGGCGCGGGCACCCCCGGGGCCCGGCGCTGGCAACGAGGCGAAGGGGGAGGTCCCCGACCGAGGCCCGCGGCGCCGGAGCCGGGATCCCGTACCTCCATCGCGGCGGGGGAAACGGAAAGACTGACCCGGCCGAGGCCCCGGTAGACCGGGACGGCTGCCGGGCGCGGGCACCCCCGGGGCCCGGCGCTGGCAACGAGGCGAAGGGGGAGGTCCCCGACCGAGGCCCGCGGCGCCGGAGCCGGGATCCCGTACCTCCATCGCGGCGGGGGAAACGGAAAGACTGACCCGGCCGAGGCCCCGGTAGACCGGGACGGCTGCCGGGCGCGGGCACCCCCGGGGCCCGGCGCTGGCAACGAGGCGAAGGGGGAGGTCCCCGACCGAGGCCCGCGGCGCCGGAGCCGGGATCCCGTACCTCCATCGCGGCGGGGGAAACGGAAAGACTGACCCGGCCGAGGCCCCGGTAGACCGGGACGGCTGCCGGGCGCGGGCACCCCCGGGGCCCGGCGCTGGCAACGAGGCGAAGGGGGAGGTCCCCGACCGAGGCCCGCGGCGCCGGAGCCGGGATCCCGTACCTCCATCGCGGCGGGGGAAACGGAAAGTGATGCGGCCGGGGCCCCGGTAGACCCGGCCGTCTCCCCGGCGCGGGCACCCCCGGGACCCGGCGCGGGCACCGAGGCGACGGCGGGGGTCCCCGACCGAGGCTCGCGGCGCCGGAGCCGGGATCCCGTACCTCCATCGCGGCGGGGGAAACGGAAAGTGATCCGGCCGGGGCCCCGGTAGACCCGGCCGTCTCCCCGGCGCGGGCACCCCCGGGGCCCGGCGCTGGCACCGAGGCGAAGGGGGAGGTCCCCGACCGAGGCTCGCGGCGCCGGAGCCGGGATCCCGTACCTCCATCGCGGCGGGGGAAACGGAAAGACTGATCCGGCCGAGGCCCCGGTAGACCCGGCCGTCTCCCCGGCGCGGGCACCCCCGGGGCCCGGCGCGGGCACCGAGGCGAAGGGGGAGGTCCCCGACCGAGGCCCGCGGCGCCGGAGCCGGGATCCCGTACCTCCATCGCGGCGGGGGAAACGGAAAGACTGATCCGGCCGAGGCCCCGGTAGACCGGGACGGATGCCGGGCGCGGGCACCCCCGGGGCCCGGCGCTGTCACCGAGGCGACGGCGGGGGTCCCCGACCGAGGCCCGCGGCGCCGGAGCCGGGATCCCCTAGTTCCATCGCGGCGGGGGAAACGGAAAGAGTGATCCGGCCGGGGCCCCGGTAAGCCGGACCCGCCCAAGGCCGTCCCGGTAGACCCGGCCGTCTGCCCGGCGCGGGCACCCCCGGGGCCCGGCGCGGGCACCGACGCGACGGCGGGGGTCCCCGACCGAGGCCCGCGGCCCCGGAGCCGGGATCCCCTTCCGCCCCGCCGGGCTCGCCGGGCCCCTGAGCGGTGGACCGGCGGCTCTCCCTGGCCGGGGCCCGGCTGCGCCAAAGTGGAGCGTTCCCACCCCGGTCTACTCCGAAGGCGGCGAGGGGAGAGAGTCGGCGGGCCCGGCCGGCGTCGGCATCCGGGACTCCCGCCGTTTCCCGGCCGCCGAGGCCTAGAAGCCCCACGTCG
>NW_028269834.1:242500-245000 GCF_059756535.1 Pantherophis guttatus | reverse complement strand
AAGACGGGTTAGGGTCGGGGTCGGGGAAGCGAGCGTCAGGTCTCGCCGCCCCGATTTTTCCAACCAAGAAAGCAGGACGCTTGAAACCGCGATGCGAGCTTGGACCGGAAGGCTTGCGATAGCAAGAGATCTAGGCAAGAACGGAAGCTTTTCACTTCAAACAAACCAGCTATTTAAAGCAACCCCTCGCACGCGACATCCATCGTGGCAGGGAAACAGAAACAGAGACGCCGGCCCGGCCGAGGCTGCCGGAGCGGCCCGGTAGACCGGGCCGCCGTCTGCCCGTCTTTAAGTCGAAAGACGACTTTAAATCTAAAAACGGTTTTAAGTCGAAAGTGTGGGTTAGGGTTAGGGGAAAAAGTTGTGGGGTTAGGGTTAGGGGAAAAAGCTGTAGGGTTAGGGTTAGAGAAAACAGTTGTAGGGTTAGGGTTAGGGTCAGGGTTAGGGAAAATAGTTGTAGGGTTAGGGTTAGGGTTAGGGTTAGGGTTAGAGAAAAAAGTTGTAGGCTTAGGCTTAGAGAAACAAGTTGTAGGGTTAGGGTTAGGGTTAGGGTTAGGGTTAGAGAAAAAAGTTGTAGGGTTAGGGTTAGGGTTAGGGTTAGGGTTAGGGTTAGAGAAAAAAGTTGTAGGCTTAGCCTTAGGTTTAGGCTTAGGCTTAGAGAAACAAGTTGTAGGGTTAGGGTTAGGGTTAGGGTTAGGGGGAAAAGTTGTAGGGTTAGGGTTAGGGTCAGGGTTAGGGAGAAAAGTTGTAGGGCTAGGGTTAGGTTCAGGTTCAGGCTCAGGGTTATCATTCTGGAAATGATATTAGCAGAAGCAATGGAGGAAAGCGAGGAGAGGGAGGGAGGGAGGGAGGGATAGATATTAAACGGGATGGACGAAACGTATAGAGCGCACACAAGACACGCGATGAGAAACCACCCGCCCAGAGAAATTCATGTCCGATTTACCGAGAAGACAGGGAGGGCAGAGAGATCGCCATGGATGAGAAACACGACGAGAAAGCACAAAATATCGGCGAGCCGAAATATCGGCGAGCTGGCGAGAGCAAAGATATCGAGTAGATTCAAGAGAGAAAGCGGAATTATTTTATAAACAACGTAGAGATGACCAAGAACAGGAAAGATGGGGAGATGAAAGTGGGGACGGACGACGGGAGGAGAAGAAAGAACAGCCAAAAGAGAGCCAAGAAAGCCAACAAAACGAGAAAGCGTCGAGAGAAGGAGCAGGAGCAGAAGACGTTAAAGAAAGAACCAAGGGACCTAAGAACGACTTGCTCGACAAAGCAAATAGATCAGTAAGAAATGGAAGAAGAAATAAAAATAATTTCCTGGACTAGAAATGGACTGGATTCGGCCATTCGGCAAGAGGAAGGAAAATATGGAATAAATGAGGGAAGTTAAGATCAGAAATGATAGGCCTACGAGAGGTTCCTCTGGGAAAGCTACACCCAAAACTTTTGAGGAAGGAAGATGGCAGAAATTGGAACAAACTTTTCACTTGAAGGGAAGCTTTTCACGTCAAACCAGCTATTTAAATCAACCCCTCGCAGCCATCCTGGCAGAGAAGCAGAAAACCGAAACACTCCAGTCCGGCCGAGGCCCGGGTAAACCGGTCCCGCCCGAGCGAGCGTCCCGGTAGACCGGGACGGCTGCCGGGCGCGGGCACCCCCGGGGCCCGGCGCTGGCAACGAGGCGAAGGGGGAGGTCCCCGACCGAGGCCCGCGGCGCCGGAGCCGGGATCCCGTACCTCCATCGCGGCGGGGGAAACGGAAAGACTGACCCGGCCGAGGCCCCGGTAGACCGGGACGGCTGCCGGGCGCGGGCACCCCCGGGGCCCGGCGCTGGCAACGAGGCGAAGGGGGAGGTCCCCGACCGAGGCCCGCGGCGCCGGAGCCGGGATCCCGTACCTCCATCGCGGCGGGGGAAACGGAAAGACTGACCCGGCCGAGGCCCCGGTAGACCGGGACGGCTGCCGGGCGCGGGCACCCCCGGGGCCCGGCGCTGGCAACGAGGCGAAGGGGGAGGTCCCCGACCGAGGCCCGCGGCGCCGGAGCCGGGATCCCGTACCTCCATCGCGGCGGGGGAAACGGAAAGACTGACCCGGCCGAGGCCCCGGTAGACCGGGACGGCTGCCGGGCGCGGGCACCCCCGGGGCCCGGCGCTGGCAACGAGGCGAAGGGGGAGGTCCCCGACCGAGGCCCGCGGCGCCGGAGCCGGGATCCCGTACCTCCATCGCGGCGGGGGAAACGGAAAGTGATGCGGCCGGGGCCCCGGTAGACCCGGCCGTCTCCCCGGCGCGGGCACCCCCGGGACCCGGCGCGGGCACCGAGGCGACGGCGGGGGTCCCCGACCGAGGCTCGCGGCGCCGGAGCCGGGATCCCGTACCTCCATCGCGGCGGGGGAAACGGAAAGTGATCCGGCCGGGGCCCCGGTAGACCCGGCCGTCTCCCCGGCGCGGGCACCCCCGGGGCCCGGCGCTGGCACCGAGGCGAAGGGGGAGGT
>NW_028269834.1:202500-205000 GCF_059756535.1 Pantherophis guttatus | reverse complement strand
AAAAAAGTTGTAGGGTTAGGGTTAGGGTTAGGGTTAGGGTTAGGGTTAGAGAAAAAAGTTGTAGGCTTAGCCTTAGGTTTAGGCTTAGGCTTAGAGAAACAAGTTGTAGGGTTAGGGTTAGGGTTAGGGTTAGGGGGAAAAGTTGTAGGGTTAGGGTTAGGGTCAGGGTTAGGGAGAAAAGTTGTAGGGCTAGGGTTAGGTTCAGGTTCAGGCTCAGGGTTATCATTCTGGAAATGATATTAGCAGAAGCAATGGAGGAAAGCGAGGAGAGGGAGGGAGGGAGGGAGGGATAGATATTAAACGGGATGGACGAAACGTATAGAGCGCACACAAGACACGCGATGAGAAACCACCCGCCCAGAGAAATTCATGTCCGATTTACCGAGAAGACAGGGAGGGCAGAGAGATCGCCATGGATGAGAAACACGACGAGAAAGCACAAAATATCGGCGAGCCGAAATATCGGCGAGCTGGCGAGAGCAAAGATATCGAGTAGATTCAAGAGAGAAAGCGGAATTATTTTATAAACAACGTAGAGATGACCAAGAACAGGAAAGATGGGGAGATGAAAGTGGGGACGGACGACGGGAGGAGAAGAAAGAACAGCCAAAAGAGAGCCAAGAAAGCCAACAAAACGAGAAAGCGTCGAGAGAAGGAGCAGGAGCAGAAGACGTTAAAGAAAGAACCAAGGGACCTAAGAACGACTTGCTCGACAAAGCAAATAGATCAGTAAGAAATGGAAGAAGAAATAAAAATAATTTCCTGGACTAGAAATGGACTGGATTCGGCCATTCGGCAAGAGGAAGGAAAATATGGAATAAATGAGGGAAGTTAAGATCAGAAATGATAGGCCTACGAGAGGTTCCTCTGGGAAAGCTACACCCAAAACTTTTGAGGAAGGAAGATGGCAGAAATTGGAACAAACTTTTCACTTGAAGGGAAGCTTTTCACGTCAAACCAGCTATTTAAATCAACCCCTCGCAGCCATCCTGGCAGAGAAGCAGAAAACCGAAACACTCCAGTCCGGCCGAGGCCCGGGTAAACCGGTCCCGCCCGAGCGAGCGTCCCGGTAGACCGGGACGGCTGCCGGGCGCGGGCACCCCCGGGGCCCGGCGCTGGCAACGAGGCGAAGGGGGAGGTCCCCGACCGAGGCCCGCGGCGCCGGAGCCGGGATCCCGTACCTCCATCGCGGCGGGGGAAACGGAAAGACTGACCCGGCCGAGGCCCCGGTAGACCGGGACGGCTGCCGGGCGCGGGCACCCCCGGGGCCCGGCGCTGGCAACGAGGCGAAGGGGGAGGTCCCCGACCGAGGCCCGCGGCGCCGGAGCCGGGATCCCGTACCTCCATCGCGGCGGGGGAAACGGAAAGACTGACCCGGCCGAGGCCCCGGTAGACCGGGACGGCTGCCGGGCGCGGGCACCCCCGGGGCCCGGCGCTGGCAACGAGGCGAAGGGGGAGGTCCCCGACCGAGGCCCGCGGCGCCGGAGCCGGGATCCCGTACCTCCATCGCGGCGGGGGAAACGGAAAGACTGACCCGGCCGAGGCCCCGGTAGACCGGGACGGCTGCCGGGCGCGGGCACCCCCGGGGCCCGGCGCTGGCAACGAGGCGAAGGGGGAGGTCCCCGACCGAGGCCCGCGGCGCCGGAGCCGGGATCCCGTACCTCCATCGCGGCGGGGGAAACGGAAAGTGATGCGGCCGGGGCCCCGGTAGACCCGGCCGTCTCCCCGGCGCGGGCACCCCCGGGACCCGGCGCGGGCACCGAGGCGACGGCGGGGGTCCCCGACCGAGGCTCGCGGCGCCGGAGCCGGGATCCCGTACCTCCATCGCGGCGGGGGAAACGGAAAGTGATCCGGCCGGGGCCCCGGTAGACCCGGCCGTCTCCCCGGCGCGGGCACCCCCGGGGCCCGGCGCTGGCACCGAGGCGAAGGGGGAGGTCCCCGACCGAGGCTCGCGGCGCCGGAGCCGGGATCCCGTACCTCCATCGCGGCGGGGGAAACGGAAAGACTGATCCGGCCGAGGCCCCGGTAGACCCGGCCGTCTCCCCGGCGCGGGCACCCCCGGGGCCCGGCGCGGGCACCGAGGCGAAGGGGGAGGTCCCCGACCGAGGCCCGCGGCGCCGGAGCCGGGATCCCGTACCTCCATCGCGGCGGGGGAAACGGAAAGACTGATCCGGCCGAGGCCCCGGTAGACCGGGACGGATGCCGGGCGCGGGCACCCCCGGGGCCCGGCGCTGTCACCGAGGCGACGGCGGGGGTCCCCGACCGAGGCCCGCGGCGCCGGAGCCGGGATCCCCTAGTTCCATCGCGGCGGGGGAAACGGAAAGAGTGATCCGGCCGGGGCCCCGGTAAGCCGGACCCGCCCAAGGCCGTCCCGGTAGACCCGGCCGTCTGCCCGGCGCGGGCACCCCCGGGGCCCGGCGCGGGCACCGACGCGACGGCGGGGGTCCCCGACCGAGGCCCGCGGCCCCGGAGCCGGGATCCCCTTCCGCCCCGCCGGGCT
>NW_028269834.1:190000-192500 GCF_059756535.1 Pantherophis guttatus | reverse complement strand
CCGCTTAAATGTCAGTATCGCCGCCGGTCGATCGTCGTTTTAGTTTTAAAACGGTCATAAAAGCGGAATACGTTTTGAAAGTCGACGAGCCCGGTGTGTGGAGACCGGAATTGGGCAAGCTGTGCTCTCGTCTTCTGGGGGTGACATTTCTCCCTGAGCGCTGCTGGCATTAGAAAGACCATTCGAAGACGGGTTAGGGTCGGGGTCGGGGAAGCGAGCGTCAGGTCTCGCCGCCCCGATTTTTCCAACCAAGAAAGCAGGACGCTTGAAACCGCGATGCGAGCTTGGACCGGAAGGCTTGCGATAGCAAGAGATCTAGGCAAGAACGGAAGCTTTTCACTTCAAACAAACCAGCTATTTAAAGCAACCCCTCGCACGCGACATCCATCGTGGCAGGGAAACAGAAACAGAGACGCCGGCCCGGCCGAGGCTGCCGGAGCGGCCCGGTAGACCGGGCCGCCGTCTGCCCGTCTTTAAGTCGAAAGACGACTTTAAATCTAAAAACGGTTTTAAGTCGAAAGTGTGGGTTAGGGTTAGGGGAAAAAGTTGTGGGGTTAGGGTTAGGGGAAAAAGCTGTAGGGTTAGGGTTAGAGAAAACAGTTGTAGGGTTAGGGTTAGGGTCAGGGTTAGGGAAAATAGTTGTAGGGTTAGGGTTAGGGTTAGGGTTAGGGTTAGAGAAAAAAGTTGTAGGCTTAGGCTTAGAGAAACAAGTTGTAGGGTTAGGGTTAGGGTTAGGGTTAGGGTTAGAGAAAAAAGTTGTAGGGTTAGGGTTAGGGTTAGGGTTAGGGTTAGGGTTAGAGAAAAAAGTTGTAGGCTTAGCCTTAGGTTTAGGCTTAGGCTTAGAGAAACAAGTTGTAGGGTTAGGGTTAGGGTTAGGGTTAGGGGGAAAAGTTGTAGGGTTAGGGTTAGGGTCAGGGTTAGGGAGAAAAGTTGTAGGGCTAGGGTTAGGTTCAGGTTCAGGCTCAGGGTTATCATTCTGGAAATGATATTAGCAGAAGCAATGGAGGAAAGCGAGGAGAGGGAGGGAGGGAGGGAGGGATAGATATTAAACGGGATGGACGAAACGTATAGAGCGCACACAAGACACGCGATGAGAAACCACCCGCCCAGAGAAATTCATGTCCGATTTACCGAGAAGACAGGGAGGGCAGAGAGATCGCCATGGATGAGAAACACGACGAGAAAGCACAAAATATCGGCGAGCCGAAATATCGGCGAGCTGGCGAGAGCAAAGATATCGAGTAGATTCAAGAGAGAAAGCGGAATTATTTTATAAACAACGTAGAGATGACCAAGAACAGGAAAGATGGGGAGATGAAAGTGGGGACGGACGACGGGAGGAGAAGAAAGAACAGCCAAAAGAGAGCCAAGAAAGCCAACAAAACGAGAAAGCGTCGAGAGAAGGAGCAGGAGCAGAAGACGTTAAAGAAAGAACCAAGGGACCTAAGAACGACTTGCTCGACAAAGCAAATAGATCAGTAAGAAATGGAAGAAGAAATAAAAATAATTTCCTGGACTAGAAATGGACTGGATTCGGCCATTCGGCAAGAGGAAGGAAAATATGGAATAAATGAGGGAAGTTAAGATCAGAAATGATAGGCCTACGAGAGGTTCCTCTGGGAAAGCTACACCCAAAACTTTTGAGGAAGGAAGATGGCAGAAATTGGAACAAACTTTTCACTTGAAGGGAAGCTTTTCACGTCAAACCAGCTATTTAAATCAACCCCTCGCAGCCATCCTGGCAGAGAAGCAGAAAACCGAAACACTCCAGTCCGGCCGAGGCCCGGGTAAACCGGTCCCGCCCGAGCGAGCGTCCCGGTAGACCGGGACGGCTGCCGGGCGCGGGCACCCCCGGGGCCCGGCGCTGGCAACGAGGCGAAGGGGGAGGTCCCCGACCGAGGCCCGCGGCGCCGGAGCCGGGATCCCGTACCTCCATCGCGGCGGGGGAAACGGAAAGACTGACCCGGCCGAGGCCCCGGTAGACCGGGACGGCTGCCGGGCGCGGGCACCCCCGGGGCCCGGCGCTGGCAACGAGGCGAAGGGGGAGGTCCCCGACCGAGGCCCGCGGCGCCGGAGCCGGGATCCCGTACCTCCATCGCGGCGGGGGAAACGGAAAGACTGACCCGGCCGAGGCCCCGGTAGACCGGGACGGCTGCCGGGCGCGGGCACCCCCGGGGCCCGGCGCTGGCAACGAGGCGAAGGGGGAGGTCCCCGACCGAGGCCCGCGGCGCCGGAGCCGGGATCCCGTACCTCCATCGCGGCGGGGGAAACGGAAAGACTGACCCGGCCGAGGCCCCGGTAGACCGGGACGGCTGCCGGGCGCGGGCACCCCCGGGGCCCGGCGCTGGCAACGAGGCGAAGGGGGAGGTCCCCGACCGAGGCCCGCGGCGCCGGAGCCGGGATCCCGTACCTCCATCGCGGCGGGGGAAACGGAAAGTGATGCGGCCGGGGCCCCGGTAGACCCGGCCGTCTCCCCGGCGCGGGCACCCCCGGGACCCGG
>NW_028269834.1:162500-165000 GCF_059756535.1 Pantherophis guttatus | reverse complement strand
GGAGGAAAGCGAGGAGAGGGAGGGAGGGAGGGAGGGATAGATATTAAACGGGATGGACGAAACGTATAGAGCGCACACAAGACACGCGATGAGAAACCACCCGCCCAGAGAAATTCATGTCCGATTTACCGAGAAGACAGGGAGGGCAGAGAGATCGCCATGGATGAGAAACACGACGAGAAAGCACAAAATATCGGCGAGCCGAAATATCGGCGAGCTGGCGAGAGCAAAGATATCGAGTAGATTCAAGAGAGAAAGCGGAATTATTTTATAAACAACGTAGAGATGACCAAGAACAGGAAAGATGGGGAGATGAAAGTGGGGACGGACGACGGGAGGAGAAGAAAGAACAGCCAAAAGAGAGCCAAGAAAGCCAACAAAACGAGAAAGCGTCGAGAGAAGGAGCAGGAGCAGAAGACGTTAAAGAAAGAACCAAGGGACCTAAGAACGACTTGCTCGACAAAGCAAATAGATCAGTAAGAAATGGAAGAAGAAATAAAAATAATTTCCTGGACTAGAAATGGACTGGATTCGGCCATTCGGCAAGAGGAAGGAAAATATGGAATAAATGAGGGAAGTTAAGATCAGAAATGATAGGCCTACGAGAGGTTCCTCTGGGAAAGCTACACCCAAAACTTTTGAGGAAGGAAGATGGCAGAAATTGGAACAAACTTTTCACTTGAAGGGAAGCTTTTCACGTCAAACCAGCTATTTAAATCAACCCCTCGCAGCCATCCTGGCAGAGAAGCAGAAAACCGAAACACTCCAGTCCGGCCGAGGCCCGGGTAAACCGGTCCCGCCCGAGCGAGCGTCCCGGTAGACCGGGACGGCTGCCGGGCGCGGGCACCCCCGGGGCCCGGCGCTGGCAACGAGGCGAAGGGGGAGGTCCCCGACCGAGGCCCGCGGCGCCGGAGCCGGGATCCCGTACCTCCATCGCGGCGGGGGAAACGGAAAGACTGACCCGGCCGAGGCCCCGGTAGACCGGGACGGCTGCCGGGCGCGGGCACCCCCGGGGCCCGGCGCTGGCAACGAGGCGAAGGGGGAGGTCCCCGACCGAGGCCCGCGGCGCCGGAGCCGGGATCCCGTACCTCCATCGCGGCGGGGGAAACGGAAAGACTGACCCGGCCGAGGCCCCGGTAGACCGGGACGGCTGCCGGGCGCGGGCACCCCCGGGGCCCGGCGCTGGCAACGAGGCGAAGGGGGAGGTCCCCGACCGAGGCCCGCGGCGCCGGAGCCGGGATCCCGTACCTCCATCGCGGCGGGGGAAACGGAAAGACTGACCCGGCCGAGGCCCCGGTAGACCGGGACGGCTGCCGGGCGCGGGCACCCCCGGGGCCCGGCGCTGGCAACGAGGCGAAGGGGGAGGTCCCCGACCGAGGCCCGCGGCGCCGGAGCCGGGATCCCGTACCTCCATCGCGGCGGGGGAAACGGAAAGTGATGCGGCCGGGGCCCCGGTAGACCCGGCCGTCTCCCCGGCGCGGGCACCCCCGGGACCCGGCGCGGGCACCGAGGCGACGGCGGGGGTCCCCGACCGAGGCTCGCGGCGCCGGAGCCGGGATCCCGTACCTCCATCGCGGCGGGGGAAACGGAAAGTGATCCGGCCGGGGCCCCGGTAGACCCGGCCGTCTCCCCGGCGCGGGCACCCCCGGGGCCCGGCGCTGGCACCGAGGCGAAGGGGGAGGTCCCCGACCGAGGCTCGCGGCGCCGGAGCCGGGATCCCGTACCTCCATCGCGGCGGGGGAAACGGAAAGACTGATCCGGCCGAGGCCCCGGTAGACCCGGCCGTCTCCCCGGCGCGGGCACCCCCGGGGCCCGGCGCGGGCACCGAGGCGAAGGGGGAGGTCCCCGACCGAGGCCCGCGGCGCCGGAGCCGGGATCCCGTACCTCCATCGCGGCGGGGGAAACGGAAAGACTGATCCGGCCGAGGCCCCGGTAGACCGGGACGGATGCCGGGCGCGGGCACCCCCGGGGCCCGGCGCTGTCACCGAGGCGACGGCGGGGGTCCCCGACCGAGGCCCGCGGCGCCGGAGCCGGGATCCCCTAGTTCCATCGCGGCGGGGGAAACGGAAAGAGTGATCCGGCCGGGGCCCCGGTAAGCCGGACCCGCCCAAGGCCGTCCCGGTAGACCCGGCCGTCTGCCCGGCGCGGGCACCCCCGGGGCCCGGCGCGGGCACCGACGCGACGGCGGGGGTCCCCGACCGAGGCCCGCGGCCCCGGAGCCGGGATCCCCTTCCGCCCCGCCGGGCTCGCCGGGCCCCTGAGCGGTGGACCGGCGGCTCTCCCTGGCCGGGGCCCGGCTGCGCCAAAGTGGAGCGTTCCCACCCCGGTCTACTCCGAAGGCGGCGAGGGGAGAGAGTCGGCGGGCCCGGCCGGCGTCGGCATCCGGGACTCCCGCCGTTTCCCGGCCGCCGAGGCCTAGAAGCCCCACGTCGATGGGGATCCCAAGGCCGGGTCCGCCAGGTGCGCGGAGATTTCTGGCGACTGGGTTTTCAGAACTCGT
>NW_028269834.1:150000-152500 GCF_059756535.1 Pantherophis guttatus | reverse complement strand
AAAGCAGGACGCTTGAAACCGCGATGCGAGCTTGGACCGGAAGGCTTGCGATAGCAAGAGATCTAGGCAAGAACGGAAGCTTTTCACTTCAAACAAACCAGCTATTTAAAGCAACCCCTCGCACGCGACATCCATCGTGGCAGGGAAACAGAAACAGAGACGCCGGCCCGGCCGAGGCTGCCGGAGCGGCCCGGTAGACCGGGCCGCCGTCTGCCCGTCTTTAAGTCGAAAGACGACTTTAAATCTAAAAACGGTTTTAAGTCGAAAGTGTGGGTTAGGGTTAGGGGAAAAAGTTGTGGGGTTAGGGTTAGGGGAAAAAGCTGTAGGGTTAGGGTTAGAGAAAACAGTTGTAGGGTTAGGGTTAGGGTCAGGGTTAGGGAAAATAGTTGTAGGGTTAGGGTTAGGGTTAGGGTTAGGGTTAGAGAAAAAAGTTGTAGGCTTAGGCTTAGAGAAACAAGTTGTAGGGTTAGGGTTAGGGTTAGGGTTAGGGTTAGAGAAAAAAGTTGTAGGGTTAGGGTTAGGGTTAGGGTTAGGGTTAGGGTTAGAGAAAAAAGTTGTAGGCTTAGCCTTAGGTTTAGGCTTAGGCTTAGAGAAACAAGTTGTAGGGTTAGGGTTAGGGTTAGGGTTAGGGGGAAAAGTTGTAGGGTTAGGGTTAGGGTCAGGGTTAGGGAGAAAAGTTGTAGGGCTAGGGTTAGGTTCAGGTTCAGGCTCAGGGTTATCATTCTGGAAATGATATTAGCAGAAGCAATGGAGGAAAGCGAGGAGAGGGAGGGAGGGAGGGAGGGATAGATATTAAACGGGATGGACGAAACGTATAGAGCGCACACAAGACACGCGATGAGAAACCACCCGCCCAGAGAAATTCATGTCCGATTTACCGAGAAGACAGGGAGGGCAGAGAGATCGCCATGGATGAGAAACACGACGAGAAAGCACAAAATATCGGCGAGCCGAAATATCGGCGAGCTGGCGAGAGCAAAGATATCGAGTAGATTCAAGAGAGAAAGCGGAATTATTTTATAAACAACGTAGAGATGACCAAGAACAGGAAAGATGGGGAGATGAAAGTGGGGACGGACGACGGGAGGAGAAGAAAGAACAGCCAAAAGAGAGCCAAGAAAGCCAACAAAACGAGAAAGCGTCGAGAGAAGGAGCAGGAGCAGAAGACGTTAAAGAAAGAACCAAGGGACCTAAGAACGACTTGCTCGACAAAGCAAATAGATCAGTAAGAAATGGAAGAAGAAATAAAAATAATTTCCTGGACTAGAAATGGACTGGATTCGGCCATTCGGCAAGAGGAAGGAAAATATGGAATAAATGAGGGAAGTTAAGATCAGAAATGATAGGCCTACGAGAGGTTCCTCTGGGAAAGCTACACCCAAAACTTTTGAGGAAGGAAGATGGCAGAAATTGGAACAAACTTTTCACTTGAAGGGAAGCTTTTCACGTCAAACCAGCTATTTAAATCAACCCCTCGCAGCCATCCTGGCAGAGAAGCAGAAAACCGAAACACTCCAGTCCGGCCGAGGCCCGGGTAAACCGGTCCCGCCCGAGCGAGCGTCCCGGTAGACCGGGACGGCTGCCGGGCGCGGGCACCCCCGGGGCCCGGCGCTGGCAACGAGGCGAAGGGGGAGGTCCCCGACCGAGGCCCGCGGCGCCGGAGCCGGGATCCCGTACCTCCATCGCGGCGGGGGAAACGGAAAGACTGACCCGGCCGAGGCCCCGGTAGACCGGGACGGCTGCCGGGCGCGGGCACCCCCGGGGCCCGGCGCTGGCAACGAGGCGAAGGGGGAGGTCCCCGACCGAGGCCCGCGGCGCCGGAGCCGGGATCCCGTACCTCCATCGCGGCGGGGGAAACGGAAAGACTGACCCGGCCGAGGCCCCGGTAGACCGGGACGGCTGCCGGGCGCGGGCACCCCCGGGGCCCGGCGCTGGCAACGAGGCGAAGGGGGAGGTCCCCGACCGAGGCCCGCGGCGCCGGAGCCGGGATCCCGTACCTCCATCGCGGCGGGGGAAACGGAAAGACTGACCCGGCCGAGGCCCCGGTAGACCGGGACGGCTGCCGGGCGCGGGCACCCCCGGGGCCCGGCGCTGGCAACGAGGCGAAGGGGGAGGTCCCCGACCGAGGCCCGCGGCGCCGGAGCCGGGATCCCGTACCTCCATCGCGGCGGGGGAAACGGAAAGTGATGCGGCCGGGGCCCCGGTAGACCCGGCCGTCTCCCCGGCGCGGGCACCCCCGGGACCCGGCGCGGGCACCGAGGCGACGGCGGGGGTCCCCGACCGAGGCTCGCGGCGCCGGAGCCGGGATCCCGTACCTCCATCGCGGCGGGGGAAACGGAAAGTGATCCGGCCGGGGCCCCGGTAGACCCGGCCGTCTCCCCGGCGCGGGCACCCCCGGGGCCCGGCGCTGGCACCGAGGCGAAGGGGGAGGTCCCCGACCGAGGCTCGCGGCGCCGGAGCCGGGATCCCGTACCTCCATCGCGGCGGGGGAAACGGAAAG
>NW_028269834.1:110000-112500 GCF_059756535.1 Pantherophis guttatus | reverse complement strand
TCGAAAGTGTGGGTTAGGGTTAGGGGAAAAAGTTGTGGGGTTAGGGTTAGGGGAAAAAGCTGTAGGGTTAGGGTTAGAGAAAACAGTTGTAGGGTTAGGGTTAGGGTCAGGGTTAGGGAAAATAGTTGTAGGGTTAGGGTTAGGGTTAGGGTTAGGGTTAGAGAAAAAAGTTGTAGGCTTAGGCTTAGAGAAACAAGTTGTAGGGTTAGGGTTAGGGTTAGGGTTAGGGTTAGAGAAAAAAGTTGTAGGGTTAGGGTTAGGGTTAGGGTTAGGGTTAGGGTTAGAGAAAAAAGTTGTAGGCTTAGCCTTAGGTTTAGGCTTAGGCTTAGAGAAACAAGTTGTAGGGTTAGGGTTAGGGTTAGGGTTAGGGGGAAAAGTTGTAGGGTTAGGGTTAGGGTCAGGGTTAGGGAGAAAAGTTGTAGGGCTAGGGTTAGGTTCAGGTTCAGGCTCAGGGTTATCATTCTGGAAATGATATTAGCAGAAGCAATGGAGGAAAGCGAGGAGAGGGAGGGAGGGAGGGAGGGATAGATATTAAACGGGATGGACGAAACGTATAGAGCGCACACAAGACACGCGATGAGAAACCACCCGCCCAGAGAAATTCATGTCCGATTTACCGAGAAGACAGGGAGGGCAGAGAGATCGCCATGGATGAGAAACACGACGAGAAAGCACAAAATATCGGCGAGCCGAAATATCGGCGAGCTGGCGAGAGCAAAGATATCGAGTAGATTCAAGAGAGAAAGCGGAATTATTTTATAAACAACGTAGAGATGACCAAGAACAGGAAAGATGGGGAGATGAAAGTGGGGACGGACGACGGGAGGAGAAGAAAGAACAGCCAAAAGAGAGCCAAGAAAGCCAACAAAACGAGAAAGCGTCGAGAGAAGGAGCAGGAGCAGAAGACGTTAAAGAAAGAACCAAGGGACCTAAGAACGACTTGCTCGACAAAGCAAATAGATCAGTAAGAAATGGAAGAAGAAATAAAAATAATTTCCTGGACTAGAAATGGACTGGATTCGGCCATTCGGCAAGAGGAAGGAAAATATGGAATAAATGAGGGAAGTTAAGATCAGAAATGATAGGCCTACGAGAGGTTCCTCTGGGAAAGCTACACCCAAAACTTTTGAGGAAGGAAGATGGCAGAAATTGGAACAAACTTTTCACTTGAAGGGAAGCTTTTCACGTCAAACCAGCTATTTAAATCAACCCCTCGCAGCCATCCTGGCAGAGAAGCAGAAAACCGAAACACTCCAGTCCGGCCGAGGCCCGGGTAAACCGGTCCCGCCCGAGCGAGCGTCCCGGTAGACCGGGACGGCTGCCGGGCGCGGGCACCCCCGGGGCCCGGCGCTGGCAACGAGGCGAAGGGGGAGGTCCCCGACCGAGGCCCGCGGCGCCGGAGCCGGGATCCCGTACCTCCATCGCGGCGGGGGAAACGGAAAGACTGACCCGGCCGAGGCCCCGGTAGACCGGGACGGCTGCCGGGCGCGGGCACCCCCGGGGCCCGGCGCTGGCAACGAGGCGAAGGGGGAGGTCCCCGACCGAGGCCCGCGGCGCCGGAGCCGGGATCCCGTACCTCCATCGCGGCGGGGGAAACGGAAAGACTGACCCGGCCGAGGCCCCGGTAGACCGGGACGGCTGCCGGGCGCGGGCACCCCCGGGGCCCGGCGCTGGCAACGAGGCGAAGGGGGAGGTCCCCGACCGAGGCCCGCGGCGCCGGAGCCGGGATCCCGTACCTCCATCGCGGCGGGGGAAACGGAAAGACTGACCCGGCCGAGGCCCCGGTAGACCGGGACGGCTGCCGGGCGCGGGCACCCCCGGGGCCCGGCGCTGGCAACGAGGCGAAGGGGGAGGTCCCCGACCGAGGCCCGCGGCGCCGGAGCCGGGATCCCGTACCTCCATCGCGGCGGGGGAAACGGAAAGTGATGCGGCCGGGGCCCCGGTAGACCCGGCCGTCTCCCCGGCGCGGGCACCCCCGGGACCCGGCGCGGGCACCGAGGCGACGGCGGGGGTCCCCGACCGAGGCTCGCGGCGCCGGAGCCGGGATCCCGTACCTCCATCGCGGCGGGGGAAACGGAAAGTGATCCGGCCGGGGCCCCGGTAGACCCGGCCGTCTCCCCGGCGCGGGCACCCCCGGGGCCCGGCGCTGGCACCGAGGCGAAGGGGGAGGTCCCCGACCGAGGCTCGCGGCGCCGGAGCCGGGATCCCGTACCTCCATCGCGGCGGGGGAAACGGAAAGACTGATCCGGCCGAGGCCCCGGTAGACCCGGCCGTCTCCCCGGCGCGGGCACCCCCGGGGCCCGGCGCGGGCACCGAGGCGAAGGGGGAGGTCCCCGACCGAGGCCCGCGGCGCCGGAGCCGGGATCCCGTACCTCCATCGCGGCGGGGGAAACGGAAAGACTGATCCGGCCGAGGCCCCGGTAGACCGGGACGGATGCCGGGCGCGGGCACCCCCGGGGCCCGGCGCTGTCACCGAGGCGACGGCGGGGGTCCCCGACCG
>NW_028269834.1:70000-72500 GCF_059756535.1 Pantherophis guttatus | reverse complement strand
GGGTTAGGGTTAGGGTTAGGGTTAGGGTTAGAGAAAAAAGTTGTAGGCTTAGCCTTAGGTTTAGGCTTAGGCTTAGAGAAACAAGTTGTAGGGTTAGGGTTAGGGTTAGGGTTAGGGGGAAAAGTTGTAGGGTTAGGGTTAGGGTCAGGGTTAGGGAGAAAAGTTGTAGGGCTAGGGTTAGGTTCAGGTTCAGGCTCAGGGTTATCATTCTGGAAATGATATTAGCAGAAGCAATGGAGGAAAGCGAGGAGAGGGAGGGAGGGAGGGAGGGATAGATATTAAACGGGATGGACGAAACGTATAGAGCGCACACAAGACACGCGATGAGAAACCACCCGCCCAGAGAAATTCATGTCCGATTTACCGAGAAGACAGGGAGGGCAGAGAGATCGCCATGGATGAGAAACACGACGAGAAAGCACAAAATATCGGCGAGCCGAAATATCGGCGAGCTGGCGAGAGCAAAGATATCGAGTAGATTCAAGAGAGAAAGCGGAATTATTTTATAAACAACGTAGAGATGACCAAGAACAGGAAAGATGGGGAGATGAAAGTGGGGACGGACGACGGGAGGAGAAGAAAGAACAGCCAAAAGAGAGCCAAGAAAGCCAACAAAACGAGAAAGCGTCGAGAGAAGGAGCAGGAGCAGAAGACGTTAAAGAAAGAACCAAGGGACCTAAGAACGACTTGCTCGACAAAGCAAATAGATCAGTAAGAAATGGAAGAAGAAATAAAAATAATTTCCTGGACTAGAAATGGACTGGATTCGGCCATTCGGCAAGAGGAAGGAAAATATGGAATAAATGAGGGAAGTTAAGATCAGAAATGATAGGCCTACGAGAGGTTCCTCTGGGAAAGCTACACCCAAAACTTTTGAGGAAGGAAGATGGCAGAAATTGGAACAAACTTTTCACTTGAAGGGAAGCTTTTCACGTCAAACCAGCTATTTAAATCAACCCCTCGCAGCCATCCTGGCAGAGAAGCAGAAAACCGAAACACTCCAGTCCGGCCGAGGCCCGGGTAAACCGGTCCCGCCCGAGCGAGCGTCCCGGTAGACCGGGACGGCTGCCGGGCGCGGGCACCCCCGGGGCCCGGCGCTGGCAACGAGGCGAAGGGGGAGGTCCCCGACCGAGGCCCGCGGCGCCGGAGCCGGGATCCCGTACCTCCATCGCGGCGGGGGAAACGGAAAGACTGACCCGGCCGAGGCCCCGGTAGACCGGGACGGCTGCCGGGCGCGGGCACCCCCGGGGCCCGGCGCTGGCAACGAGGCGAAGGGGGAGGTCCCCGACCGAGGCCCGCGGCGCCGGAGCCGGGATCCCGTACCTCCATCGCGGCGGGGGAAACGGAAAGACTGACCCGGCCGAGGCCCCGGTAGACCGGGACGGCTGCCGGGCGCGGGCACCCCCGGGGCCCGGCGCTGGCAACGAGGCGAAGGGGGAGGTCCCCGACCGAGGCCCGCGGCGCCGGAGCCGGGATCCCGTACCTCCATCGCGGCGGGGGAAACGGAAAGACTGACCCGGCCGAGGCCCCGGTAGACCGGGACGGCTGCCGGGCGCGGGCACCCCCGGGGCCCGGCGCTGGCAACGAGGCGAAGGGGGAGGTCCCCGACCGAGGCCCGCGGCGCCGGAGCCGGGATCCCGTACCTCCATCGCGGCGGGGGAAACGGAAAGTGATGCGGCCGGGGCCCCGGTAGACCCGGCCGTCTCCCCGGCGCGGGCACCCCCGGGACCCGGCGCGGGCACCGAGGCGACGGCGGGGGTCCCCGACCGAGGCTCGCGGCGCCGGAGCCGGGATCCCGTACCTCCATCGCGGCGGGGGAAACGGAAAGTGATCCGGCCGGGGCCCCGGTAGACCCGGCCGTCTCCCCGGCGCGGGCACCCCCGGGGCCCGGCGCTGGCACCGAGGCGAAGGGGGAGGTCCCCGACCGAGGCTCGCGGCGCCGGAGCCGGGATCCCGTACCTCCATCGCGGCGGGGGAAACGGAAAGACTGATCCGGCCGAGGCCCCGGTAGACCCGGCCGTCTCCCCGGCGCGGGCACCCCCGGGGCCCGGCGCGGGCACCGAGGCGAAGGGGGAGGTCCCCGACCGAGGCCCGCGGCGCCGGAGCCGGGATCCCGTACCTCCATCGCGGCGGGGGAAACGGAAAGACTGATCCGGCCGAGGCCCCGGTAGACCGGGACGGATGCCGGGCGCGGGCACCCCCGGGGCCCGGCGCTGTCACCGAGGCGACGGCGGGGGTCCCCGACCGAGGCCCGCGGCGCCGGAGCCGGGATCCCCTAGTTCCATCGCGGCGGGGGAAACGGAAAGAGTGATCCGGCCGGGGCCCCGGTAAGCCGGACCCGCCCAAGGCCGTCCCGGTAGACCCGGCCGTCTGCCCGGCGCGGGCACCCCCGGGGCCCGGCGCGGGCACCGACGCGACGGCGGGGGTCCCCGACCGAGGCCCGCGGCCCCGGAGCCGGGATCCCCTTCCGCCCCGCCGGGCTCGCCGGGCCCCTGAGCGG
>NW_028269834.1:57500-60000 GCF_059756535.1 Pantherophis guttatus | reverse complement strand
CGCCGCCGGTCGATCGTCGTTTTAGTTTTAAAACGGTCATAAAAGCGGAATACGTTTTGAAAGTCGACGAGCCCGGTGTGTGGAGACCGGAATTGGGCAAGCTGTGCTCTCGTCTTCTGGGGGTGACATTTCTCCCTGAGCGCTGCTGGCATTAGAAAGACCATTCGAAGACGGGTTAGGGTCGGGGTCGGGGAAGCGAGCGTCAGGTCTCGCCGCCCCGATTTTTCCAACCAAGAAAGCAGGACGCTTGAAACCGCGATGCGAGCTTGGACCGGAAGGCTTGCGATAGCAAGAGATCTAGGCAAGAACGGAAGCTTTTCACTTCAAACAAACCAGCTATTTAAAGCAACCCCTCGCACGCGACATCCATCGTGGCAGGGAAACAGAAACAGAGACGCCGGCCCGGCCGAGGCTGCCGGAGCGGCCCGGTAGACCGGGCCGCCGTCTGCCCGTCTTTAAGTCGAAAGACGACTTTAAATCTAAAAACGGTTTTAAGTCGAAAGTGTGGGTTAGGGTTAGGGGAAAAAGTTGTGGGGTTAGGGTTAGGGGAAAAAGCTGTAGGGTTAGGGTTAGAGAAAACAGTTGTAGGGTTAGGGTTAGGGTCAGGGTTAGGGAAAATAGTTGTAGGGTTAGGGTTAGGGTTAGGGTTAGGGTTAGAGAAAAAAGTTGTAGGCTTAGGCTTAGAGAAACAAGTTGTAGGGTTAGGGTTAGGGTTAGGGTTAGGGTTAGAGAAAAAAGTTGTAGGGTTAGGGTTAGGGTTAGGGTTAGGGTTAGGGTTAGAGAAAAAAGTTGTAGGCTTAGCCTTAGGTTTAGGCTTAGGCTTAGAGAAACAAGTTGTAGGGTTAGGGTTAGGGTTAGGGTTAGGGGGAAAAGTTGTAGGGTTAGGGTTAGGGTCAGGGTTAGGGAGAAAAGTTGTAGGGCTAGGGTTAGGTTCAGGTTCAGGCTCAGGGTTATCATTCTGGAAATGATATTAGCAGAAGCAATGGAGGAAAGCGAGGAGAGGGAGGGAGGGAGGGAGGGATAGATATTAAACGGGATGGACGAAACGTATAGAGCGCACACAAGACACGCGATGAGAAACCACCCGCCCAGAGAAATTCATGTCCGATTTACCGAGAAGACAGGGAGGGCAGAGAGATCGCCATGGATGAGAAACACGACGAGAAAGCACAAAATATCGGCGAGCCGAAATATCGGCGAGCTGGCGAGAGCAAAGATATCGAGTAGATTCAAGAGAGAAAGCGGAATTATTTTATAAACAACGTAGAGATGACCAAGAACAGGAAAGATGGGGAGATGAAAGTGGGGACGGACGACGGGAGGAGAAGAAAGAACAGCCAAAAGAGAGCCAAGAAAGCCAACAAAACGAGAAAGCGTCGAGAGAAGGAGCAGGAGCAGAAGACGTTAAAGAAAGAACCAAGGGACCTAAGAACGACTTGCTCGACAAAGCAAATAGATCAGTAAGAAATGGAAGAAGAAATAAAAATAATTTCCTGGACTAGAAATGGACTGGATTCGGCCATTCGGCAAGAGGAAGGAAAATATGGAATAAATGAGGGAAGTTAAGATCAGAAATGATAGGCCTACGAGAGGTTCCTCTGGGAAAGCTACACCCAAAACTTTTGAGGAAGGAAGATGGCAGAAATTGGAACAAACTTTTCACTTGAAGGGAAGCTTTTCACGTCAAACCAGCTATTTAAATCAACCCCTCGCAGCCATCCTGGCAGAGAAGCAGAAAACCGAAACACTCCAGTCCGGCCGAGGCCCGGGTAAACCGGTCCCGCCCGAGCGAGCGTCCCGGTAGACCGGGACGGCTGCCGGGCGCGGGCACCCCCGGGGCCCGGCGCTGGCAACGAGGCGAAGGGGGAGGTCCCCGACCGAGGCCCGCGGCGCCGGAGCCGGGATCCCGTACCTCCATCGCGGCGGGGGAAACGGAAAGACTGACCCGGCCGAGGCCCCGGTAGACCGGGACGGCTGCCGGGCGCGGGCACCCCCGGGGCCCGGCGCTGGCAACGAGGCGAAGGGGGAGGTCCCCGACCGAGGCCCGCGGCGCCGGAGCCGGGATCCCGTACCTCCATCGCGGCGGGGGAAACGGAAAGACTGACCCGGCCGAGGCCCCGGTAGACCGGGACGGCTGCCGGGCGCGGGCACCCCCGGGGCCCGGCGCTGGCAACGAGGCGAAGGGGGAGGTCCCCGACCGAGGCCCGCGGCGCCGGAGCCGGGATCCCGTACCTCCATCGCGGCGGGGGAAACGGAAAGACTGACCCGGCCGAGGCCCCGGTAGACCGGGACGGCTGCCGGGCGCGGGCACCCCCGGGGCCCGGCGCTGGCAACGAGGCGAAGGGGGAGGTCCCCGACCGAGGCCCGCGGCGCCGGAGCCGGGATCCCGTACCTCCATCGCGGCGGGGGAAACGGAAAGTGATGCGGCCGGGGCCCCGGTAGACCCGGCCGTCTCCCCGGCGCGGGCACCCCCGGGACCCGGCGCGGGCACCGAGGCGAC
>NW_028269834.1:30000-32500 GCF_059756535.1 Pantherophis guttatus | reverse complement strand
GGAGGGAGGGAGGGAGGGATAGATATTAAACGGGATGGACGAAACGTATAGAGCGCACACAAGACACGCGATGAGAAACCACCCGCCCAGAGAAATTCATGTCCGATTTACCGAGAAGACAGGGAGGGCAGAGAGATCGCCATGGATGAGAAACACGACGAGAAAGCACAAAATATCGGCGAGCCGAAATATCGGCGAGCTGGCGAGAGCAAAGATATCGAGTAGATTCAAGAGAGAAAGCGGAATTATTTTATAAACAACGTAGAGATGACCAAGAACAGGAAAGATGGGGAGATGAAAGTGGGGACGGACGACGGGAGGAGAAGAAAGAACAGCCAAAAGAGAGCCAAGAAAGCCAACAAAACGAGAAAGCGTCGAGAGAAGGAGCAGGAGCAGAAGACGTTAAAGAAAGAACCAAGGGACCTAAGAACGACTTGCTCGACAAAGCAAATAGATCAGTAAGAAATGGAAGAAGAAATAAAAATAATTTCCTGGACTAGAAATGGACTGGATTCGGCCATTCGGCAAGAGGAAGGAAAATATGGAATAAATGAGGGAAGTTAAGATCAGAAATGATAGGCCTACGAGAGGTTCCTCTGGGAAAGCTACACCCAAAACTTTTGAGGAAGGAAGATGGCAGAAATTGGAACAAACTTTTCACTTGAAGGGAAGCTTTTCACGTCAAACCAGCTATTTAAATCAACCCCTCGCAGCCATCCTGGCAGAGAAGCAGAAAACCGAAACACTCCAGTCCGGCCGAGGCCCGGGTAAACCGGTCCCGCCCGAGCGAGCGTCCCGGTAGACCGGGACGGCTGCCGGGCGCGGGCACCCCCGGGGCCCGGCGCTGGCAACGAGGCGAAGGGGGAGGTCCCCGACCGAGGCCCGCGGCGCCGGAGCCGGGATCCCGTACCTCCATCGCGGCGGGGGAAACGGAAAGACTGACCCGGCCGAGGCCCCGGTAGACCGGGACGGCTGCCGGGCGCGGGCACCCCCGGGGCCCGGCGCTGGCAACGAGGCGAAGGGGGAGGTCCCCGACCGAGGCCCGCGGCGCCGGAGCCGGGATCCCGTACCTCCATCGCGGCGGGGGAAACGGAAAGACTGACCCGGCCGAGGCCCCGGTAGACCGGGACGGCTGCCGGGCGCGGGCACCCCCGGGGCCCGGCGCTGGCAACGAGGCGAAGGGGGAGGTCCCCGACCGAGGCCCGCGGCGCCGGAGCCGGGATCCCGTACCTCCATCGCGGCGGGGGAAACGGAAAGACTGACCCGGCCGAGGCCCCGGTAGACCGGGACGGCTGCCGGGCGCGGGCACCCCCGGGGCCCGGCGCTGGCAACGAGGCGAAGGGGGAGGTCCCCGACCGAGGCCCGCGGCGCCGGAGCCGGGATCCCGTACCTCCATCGCGGCGGGGGAAACGGAAAGTGATGCGGCCGGGGCCCCGGTAGACCCGGCCGTCTCCCCGGCGCGGGCACCCCCGGGACCCGGCGCGGGCACCGAGGCGACGGCGGGGGTCCCCGACCGAGGCTCGCGGCGCCGGAGCCGGGATCCCGTACCTCCATCGCGGCGGGGGAAACGGAAAGTGATCCGGCCGGGGCCCCGGTAGACCCGGCCGTCTCCCCGGCGCGGGCACCCCCGGGGCCCGGCGCTGGCACCGAGGCGAAGGGGGAGGTCCCCGACCGAGGCTCGCGGCGCCGGAGCCGGGATCCCGTACCTCCATCGCGGCGGGGGAAACGGAAAGACTGATCCGGCCGAGGCCCCGGTAGACCCGGCCGTCTCCCCGGCGCGGGCACCCCCGGGGCCCGGCGCGGGCACCGAGGCGAAGGGGGAGGTCCCCGACCGAGGCCCGCGGCGCCGGAGCCGGGATCCCGTACCTCCATCGCGGCGGGGGAAACGGAAAGACTGATCCGGCCGAGGCCCCGGTAGACCGGGACGGATGCCGGGCGCGGGCACCCCCGGGGCCCGGCGCTGTCACCGAGGCGACGGCGGGGGTCCCCGACCGAGGCCCGCGGCGCCGGAGCCGGGATCCCCTAGTTCCATCGCGGCGGGGGAAACGGAAAGAGTGATCCGGCCGGGGCCCCGGTAAGCCGGACCCGCCCAAGGCCGTCCCGGTAGACCCGGCCGTCTGCCCGGCGCGGGCACCCCCGGGGCCCGGCGCGGGCACCGACGCGACGGCGGGGGTCCCCGACCGAGGCCCGCGGCCCCGGAGCCGGGATCCCCTTCCGCCCCGCCGGGCTCGCCGGGCCCCTGAGCGGTGGACCGGCGGCTCTCCCTGGCCGGGGCCCGGCTGCGCCAAAGTGGAGCGTTCCCACCCCGGTCTACTCCGAAGGCGGCGAGGGGAGAGAGTCGGCGGGCCCGGCCGGCGTCGGCATCCGGGACTCCCGCCGTTTCCCGGCCGCCGAGGCCTAGAAGCCCCACGTCTCCCAAGGCCGGGTCCGCCAGGTGCGCGGAGATTTCTGGCGACTGGGTTTTCAGAACTCGTAGGGGTACCGGTCTACCGGGTCCCCG
>NW_028269834.1:17500-20000 GCF_059756535.1 Pantherophis guttatus | reverse complement strand
CGAGCTTGGACCGGAAGGCTTGCGATAGCAAGAGATCTAGGCAAGAACGGAAGCTTTTCACTTCAAACAAACCAGCTATTTAAAGCAACCCCTCGCACGCGACATCCATCGTGGCAGGGAAACAGAAACAGAGACGCCGGCCCGGCCGAGGCTGCCGGAGCGGCCCGGTAGACCGGGCCGCCGTCTGCCCGTCTTTAAGTCGAAAGACGACTTTAAATCTAAAAACGGTTTTAAGTCGAAAGTGTGGGTTAGGGTTAGGGGAAAAAGTTGTGGGGTTAGGGTTAGGGGAAAAAGCTGTAGGGTTAGGGTTAGAGAAAACAGTTGTAGGGTTAGGGTTAGGGTCAGGGTTAGGGAAAATAGTTGTAGGGTTAGGGTTAGGGTTAGGGTTAGGGTTAGAGAAAAAA
Organism: Pantherophis guttatus; assembly: GCF_059756535.1. Lineage (NCBI taxonomy): Eukaryota > Metazoa > Chordata > Lepidosauria > Squamata > Colubridae > Pantherophis > Pantherophis guttatus. Next base: position 19,596 of record NW_028269834.1, on the reverse strand, counting down.
GTTGTAGGCTTAGGCTTAGAGAAACAAGTTGTAGGGTTAGGGTTAGGGTTAGGGTTAGGGTTAGAGAAAAAAGTTGTAGGGTTAGGGTTAGGGTTAGGGTTAGGGTTAGGGTTAGAGAAAAAAGTTGTAGGCTTAGCCTTAGGTTTAGGCTTAGGCTTAGAGAAACAAGTTGTAGGGTTAGGGTTAGGGTTAGGGTTAGGGGGAAAAGTTGTAGGGTTAGGGTTAGGGTCAGGGTTAGGGAGAAAAGTTGTAGGGCTAGGGTTAGGTTCAGGTTCAGGCTCAGGGTTATCATTCTGGAAATGATATTAGCAGAAGCAATGGAGGAAAGCGAGGAGAGGGAGGGAGGGAGGGAGGGATAGATATTAAACGGGATGGACGAAACGTATAGAGCGCACACAAGACACGCGATGAGAAACCACCCGCCCAGAGAAATTCATGTCCGATTTACCGAGAAGACAGGGAGGGCAGAGAGATCGCCATGGATGAGAAACACGACGAGAAAGCACAAAATATCGGCGAGCCGAAATATCGGCGAGCTGGCGAGAGCAAAGATATCGAGTAGATTCAAGAGAGAAAGCGGAATTATTTTATAAACAACGTAGAGATGACCAAGAACAGGAAAGATGGGGAGATGAAAGTGGGGACGGACGACGGGAGGAGAAGAAAGAACAGCCAAAAGAGAGCCAAGAAAGCCAACAAAACGAGAAAGCGTCGAGAGAAGGAGCAGGAGCAGAAGACGTTAAAGAAAGAACCAAGGGACCTAAGAACGACTTGCTCGACAAAGCAAATAGATCAGTAAGAAATGGAAGAAGAAATAAAAATAATTTCCTGGACTAGAAATGGACTGGATTCGGCCATTCGGCAAGAGGAAGGAAAATATGGAATAAATGAGGGAAGTTAAGATCAGAAATGATAGGCCTACGAGAGGTTCCTCTGGGAAAGCTACACCCAAAACTTTTGAGGAAGGAAGATGGCAGAAATTGGAACAAACTTTTCACTTGAAGGGAAGCTTTTCACGTCAAACCAGCTATTTAAATCAACCCCTCGCAGCCATCCTGGCAGAGAAGCAGAAAACCGAAACACTCCAGTCCGGCCGAGGCCCGGGTAAACCGGTCCCGCCCGAGCGAGCGTCCCGGTAGACCGGGACGGCTGCCGGGCGCGGGCACCCCCGGGGCCCGGCGCTGGCAACGAGGCGAAGGGGGAGGTCCCCGACCGAGGCCCGCGGCGCCGGAGCCGGGATCCCGTACCTCCATCGCGGCGGGGGAAACGGAAAGACTGACCCGGCCGAGGCCCCGGTAGACCGGGACGGCTGCCGGGCGCGGGCACCCCCGGGGCCCGGCGCTGGCAACGAGGCGAAGGGGGAGGTCCCCGACCGAGGCCCGCGGCGCCGGAGCCGGGATCCCGTACCTCCATCGCGGCGGGGGAAACGGAAAGACTGACCCGGCCGAGGCCCCGGTAGACCGGGACGGCTGCCGGGCGCGGGCACCCCCGGGGCCCGGCGCTGGCAACGAGGCGAAGGGGGAGGTCCCCGACCGAGGCCCGCGGCGCCGGAGCCGGGATCCCGTACCTCCATCGCGGCGGGGGAAACGGAAAGACTGACCCGGCCGAGGCCCCGGTAGACCGGGACGGCTGCCGGGCGCGGGCACCCCCGGGGCCCGGCGCTGGCAACGAGGCGAAGGGGGAGGTCCCCGACCGAGGCCCGCGGCGCCGGAGCCGGGATCCCGTACCTCCATCGCGGCGGGGGAAACGGAAAGTGATGCGGCCGGGGCCCCGGTAGACCCGGCCGTCTCCCCGGCGCGGGCACCCCCGGGACCCGGCGCGGGCACCGAGGCGACGGCGGGGGTCCCCGACCGAGGCTCGCGGCGCCGGAGCCGGGATCCCGTACCTCCATCGCGGCGGGGGAAACGGAAAGTGATCCGGCCGGGGCCCCGGTAGACCCGGCCGTCTCCCCGGCGCGGGCACCCCCGGGGCCCGGCGCTGGCACCGAGGCGAAGGGGGAGGTCCCCGACCGAGGCTCGCGGCGCCGGAGCCGGGATCCCGTACCTCCATCGCGGCGGGGGAAACGGAAAGACTGATCCGGCCGAGGCCCCGGTAGA
>NC_142080.1:10287500-10410000 GCF_059756535.1 Pantherophis guttatus | reverse complement strand
AGCTGATTTGACCCTTGAAAGCAGCAAGCTGGGCTGCAGCTCGGAATTTGACCCAGCCAGGTCTCTGGGGGACTACGAGGCCCATGGACCTCCTGTTGCCAAGAGCTACCTCCACCCGTCACCTCTCTCTGCTTGGAAGCCCACGAAATTCTGTGCTGAGTGCGCGAGTGTGACGGAGGAGGAGTACGGCAGGAAAGAGAGGGGGCTGGTCTGTTCTCCCCCCTGCTTTTTATACCTGCAGGAGGCCTCGACACCCTCATCCACTGCTAGCCCTTTGCCAGACCCAGAACTGGGGGCCTTCCCCATGCTGCATCCGCCTTACCTGTCTGGCCGTCCAGCGGCGAGCAAGCATCCGGCTGAACGGAGCAGATGGGGCCGCTCGGATCCTGCCGATATCTCCCGGAGTCTTGGCTTGGTGGAGAAGATATTGAGACCCCGTCTGGAGCCTCACTGGAGACCAAAGATGCTGGACAGCTGTGGCTTGACCCCCAAGCGCTCGGAGCAAGAGGAGACCCCAGAGAAGGGGACTGTCTGGTCCAGACTCCATTGCGTAACCGTGCACGAAGAAGGGAGTGGCGAAGAGCTCTCAAGTCCTGGAGAGACGGACTCAGAGGGGAAGCTACGGCCCAGGCTTCAGCATAGGGGGGCTATGCTCCCCCAGCTCAGCAAGGGGGGAGGAAGGAAGAGGCAGAATTTTGCCACCGTCCAAGACTCGACGTCGCTGTGAGAGGCAAGGTCACAGCCCCTCCATGCCCCCCCCCCAGCTAAGACCCCTAGGGCTGCAGGTTGCATTGGTGTCAGGGTTGCAAGTAATACATCCCCTTCAATAAGAACTCCGAGGCAGGCATCTTTCTCAAAGAACATTTTATTGGGACATATCAAATTGGCACAGACTTGGTGGAAAACCGGCTCTAAATTCTCGCCGGTTTTACACCCGATTAAAAGTAAAACGTTGTCACTTCCCCCCCCCCCACAGTCACATGGTCCAATCAGCATGTAGTCCAGTTGCAAGATGACCTCCGTCTTCACCTTTCGAACCCCTGCACCAACGTCCTCGATTCCCAGGGGAAAGAATTTTAATTAGGCTACGACACCCCAGATATCTCTACACCCCACTCCCTCCCTGGCCCCTTCGCTCCAGGCTGTGAAGTTTCCAAAAGATGCCCTAATTAATTCACGAGCCATGAGCCGAACTTCAAAAGAAATACAGTCATTTATTAGGAGCACCATTTCGGCAATATTCGGATGCACTTAGAACTAATCCCACGTAGATTTACGTTCCCCTATGACCCTGTCTCTCCCCTCCTCTCTGGCCACATCATAAATCACATTCTCCAATTAAGCACTTTGGCTGGCTGTGAAATCCAACACCCTCCTTCTGATTGCGGTCAGGAAGAATGTATGGAATGCACTTCAGTTAGGGAAATCAATCAGCTCTATCAGTTCTCCCTCCCTCCTGCTCATGGCAACTTGAAAGCTTTGCAAGTTGACAGTCAGCCCTGAAGCAGTGAGAAGAAAAAACCTCCTTAAAGGTAAAGGTGAAGGTTCCCCTCGCACATGTGTGCTAGTCGTTCCTGACTCTAGGAGGCGGTGCTCATCTCCGTTTCAAAGTCGAAGAGCCAGCGCTGTCCGAAGATGTCTCCGTGGTCATGTGGCCGACATGACTCAATGCCAAAGGCGCACAGAATGCTGTTACCTTCCCACCAAAGGGGGTCCCTATTTTTCTACTTGCATTTTTTACCTGCTTTCGAACTGCTAGGTTGGCAGAAGCTGGGACAAGGAACGGGAGCTCACTCCATTACGCGGCACTAGGGATTCGAACCGCTGAACTGCCGACCTTCCCATCAAAGGTGGTCCCTATTTTTCTACTTGCATTTTTTTTTTAAACGTGCTTTTGAACGGCTAGGTTGGCAGAAGCTGGGACAAGTCACAGGAGCTCACCCCGTTACACGGCAGCACTAGGGATTCGAACTGCCGAACTGCCAACATTTTGATCGACAAGCTCAGCGTCTTAAGCCACCATGTCCCCTAGAAACCTCCCTAGAGAACTACAGAAAGGAAAACGGCCGCAGTTTGGCTAACTTCAGGGTTGACAATCGGTTGTGTTGCAATGACAAAATTGTGATGGGGTGGAATTTAGTGCAGAGTGGCAGGAGGAGGGGTGTGTGTGTGGGTTTGTCTTTCCTAAAGAGGAAAGAGATGATGCCACTTGGAATGTCTGGTAGGGAGAAAGAGGGCGAGGTGGACCCTCCTGTTGTGGCTCCGTTGCCTGAGCCTGGGCTATTGACAGACACAGACTCTGAGAGTGAGGGAGAGGAGTTGGCAAGGCCTCCCTCTCCAGGACCCTCCTCTCTGGCAATGCCTCCGGAGGACACCGAAGGCCAAAAGATAGGCTCAGAGCCAAGCACGTCCCCGCAGCCACAGGTGGACAGTGACGAAGAAGATAAGTGCTGGCTGGACCCTCGCCAGAGGCGCAGGGAGAAGCATGCGCAGCAGGGGGAAGGCGTGCCAGAGATTAGCTGAGTCACTGGACCACACCCCACAGGGTATAAATGTGGGTGTGGTGGCCGGTTCAGTTTGTGATGAGCAAAAACTGGAAATAATCCATGATCTCTGCGTTACTGGACTTTGCCTGCTTTATCGGACTGCATTTGGATTAATCCTTGTATTGTTGACACTCTGCCTGTTTTATCGGAATGCTGGCAGTCTAATCTTTGTTTTGTGTGAGTAAAGTCTGAATTGGCAGCTAGCCACTGGGTTGCTGCCAGCTTTATCTTCAAAGAGTTTTGTCGTATGGCTTATTAACTCCGGGCCGTCCGTGGGGGTGCGTGTGTGGTACGGGGACAGAACACCTCCCTAGCAGTTCACAGGGTGTATCTATAGTTACGCAGATAAGTACTTTAGTCCGGCACAGTTGCAGTCTGTAGGCGAGCAACAATAAAGAAATTACTCTGAATGAGCGCTGGTGTCGTTTTTGGTTCCCTGGGTGTGAAGTGCGCATTGCACTGTCCCAAGGGAGGGTGTCCCTTGATTATTAAGGTAAAGGTAAAGTCTACCGAGCAGTAGTGTTAACTACCCTGTTGTATTCCAGTGAGACGTGGACTGTATAGAGGAGGCATGCTAGGCAATTGATCCACTTCCACATGACCTGCCTCTCTAGAATTCTGCACAGGTGGCCACTTCACGAAATGATGGCTAAACAATTTATCGTTTGAGATGAGCTTACTACTTCTTACTTCTTCGGAGGATTTATGTGTGTTTTTCTTTTAGCCAGGTTTTTCCTACGTAACCAAGGTTTTTCTGCAGCCCTAAGAAAATAGATATTGTACCTTTACAGGGAGGATACATGAGATGTGGGTGTGGCTTACTGATGATGGCTAACGAGCCAGAAATAGATCACCCATGATGACGTCGTGCCGGGTGGCCGGAGCCTCCCACCGGTTTTACTACTGGTTCTATAGAACCGGACTGAACCGGGAGCAACCCACCACTGATACATACATACATACATACATACATACATACATACATAGGTGGTATTCAGCCGGTTTGCACTGGTTCGCGCGAACCGTTGGCAGATATTTGGCCAAGGTTGCTGAACCAGTAGTGACGACCGGCTGGCCACGCCCCCAAACCGGTTCCCTGGGTGCTGCTCGCTCGCCCCGCCTGCCATGTTCATTGCCATGTTCTTCACGCACGTGCATCCCATTGCCTTGCAAGTCCAATGCGCGAAGAACATGGTGGCAATGGCACGGCAGCAGCTTTTTCCGCGACCTCCGGTACTTTTCAGCGGCCTGCGGCCAGCCGCCGCAGCTCCAAAGCAGCTGTCAAAGAGGCAGGCTTCTTTGCCAGTCGCTCGAACTCATCTCTCCCTCGTCCCAGTCCAACACCATAACTTCAGTACTGTTAGTCCTGTGTAGTTCAGTACTTACAGCAGCTCATTTAGTGACTGTTTGGCGTTACCAAGGCGCCGAAAAAAGTGACTTACGACCATTTTTCACACCGTTGTAGCATCCCCAGGGTCACGTGATCAAAATTCGGAGGCTTGGCAACCGACTCATCATTTATGACGGTTGAGGTCACATGATCCCCTTTTTTGTGACCTTTTCACGAGCAAAGTCGATAGGGAAATCAGATTCACTTAACAACCGTGGGAGTAACCTCACAACTGCAGTGATTCGCTTCACGACGGTGGCAAGCAAGGTCGTAAAATGGGGCCAACCTCACTTAGCAACTGTCTTGCTTAGCAATAGAAATGTTGGGCTCGGTTGTGGTCGTAAATCGAGGACTATTGGTTGAGAACAATCAACCCACGGAACAGAAGTTGCCTTTGGAAGTTGTGGGAGCTTCATCCCTGGAGGCTTTCAAGAAGAGACTGTCAGAAATGGTGTGTAGGGTCTCCTGCTTGGGCAGGGGGTTGGACTAGATGACCTCCAAGGTCCCTTCCAACACTGTTAATCTGTAAAGAACAGAAGTTGCCTCAGAAGTTGTGGGAGCTTCATCACTGGAAGCTTTCAAGAAGAGACTGAACTGCCCTCTGTCAGAAATGGTGTAGGGTCTCCTGCTTGGGAAGGGGGTTGGACTAGATGACCTCCAAGGTCCCTTCCAACACTGTTAATCTGTAAAGAATAGAAGTTGCCTCAGAAGTTGTGGGAGCTTCATCACTGGAAGTTTTCAAGAAGAGACTGGACTGCCCTCTGTCAGAAATGGTGTAGGGTCTCCTGCTTGGGAAGGGGGTTGGACTAGATGACCACCAAGGTCCCTTCCAACACTGTTAATCTGTAAAGAACAGAAGTTGCCTCAGAAGTTGTGGGAGCTTCATCACTGGAAGCTTTCAAGAAGAGATTGGACTGCCCTCTGTCAGAAATGGTGTAGGGTCTCCTGCTTGGGAAGGGGGTTGGACTAGATGACCTCCAAGGTCCCTTCCAACTCTCTTAACCTGTAAAGAACAGAAGTTGCCTCAGAAGTTGTGGGAGCTTCATCACTGGAAGCTTTCAAGAAGAGACTGGGCTGCCACCTGTCAGAAATGGTGTAGGGGCCGTGATGGCGAACCTATGGCACGCGTGCCACAGGTGGCATGTGGAACCATATCGGTGGGCACGCGAGCTCAGCTCCATTTTCGGGCCTTCTGGGCCCACCAGAAGTAGGGAAACAAGCTGTTTCGAGCCTCCAGAGGGCCTCGGGGGGAGGGGAAGGCCATTTTCGCCCTCCCTAGGCTCCTAGAAAGGCTCTGGAACCTGGGGAGGGTGAAAAACGGGCCCACCGTGCCATCGCATACTGGGAGCGGGGGGGTGGGTGGGTCGTGCCCACATTTGCTCTCTGGGGAGAGCAAAAAACAGGCCTTCCGGTCTCACCAGAAGTCGGCAAATGGGCCATTTCCGGCCTCTGGAGGGCCTCCGGGGGGTAAGGAATACTGTTTTCACCCTCCCCAGGCTCCTAGAAAGACTCTGGATCCTGGGGAGGGTGAAAAATGGCCCCTCTGTGCCATCACATGCCGGGAGCGGGGATGGGTGGGTCGTGCCCACATGTGTGGGAGGGCGGGGCACATAGAATTATGGGTGTGGGCATGTGCGCGCGAGACCCCCCCTGCACTCCCCCTGCTTTTGGCACATGGTGGCAAAAAGGTTAGCCATCACTGGTGTAGGGTCTCCCGCTTGGGCAGGGGGTTGGACTAGATGACCTACGAGGTCCCTTCCAGCTCTGTTAATCTGTAAAGAACAGAAGTTACCTCAGAAGTTGTGGGAGCTTCATCCCTGGAGGCTTTCAAGAAGAGACTGGACTGCCCTCTGTCAGGAATGGTGTAGGAGCTCCTGCTTGGGCAGGGGGTTGGACTAGATGACCTACGAGGTCCCTTCCAGCTCTGTTAATCTGTAAAGGACAGAAGTTACCTCAGAAGTTGTGGGAGCTTCATCCCTGGAAGCTTTCAAGAAGAGACTGGGCTACCCTCTGTCAGAAATGATGTGTGGGGGTCTCTTGCTTGAGCGGGGGGGGGGGTTGGACTAGATGACCTCCGAGGTCCCTTCCAACCCTGTTCATCTGACTACCTGTAGCACACTCAGCCGCTAGGCGACCAATTCGACGTGGCTTTCGAGCACCAGAATGCCCCCTGAGAAAACTCGCCTCTTTCTGCCCGATTGGGCCAAGAACCCCCCACCACACACACACCCCTCCTCCTCTCCCAGCCCCTTTGGCAGAAACCACGTAGGCCATTTCCTTGATCAGCCCATCCCGGACGACCAAAGGGCATGTCATCGTTGCAACACGCCTGTCTTTTCACGCCCCGGGACCGAGCGAGACCTGCCTGGAGCCAGGAGCTAAGAAAGGGGCTGCCAGGGTCTCTTCCACAACCAGAAGCCCCTCTTCCTGGGCACCGGTAACCATGGCAAGCTGGAAGTACATCCTGTGCTCCGTCCTTGGTGGGGCGGTGCTGCTGACCGCGGGGATCCTGCTGGGCCACTTCGCCATCCCCAAAGTGGCGCCTTCCCCCGAATGGCTCCAGGATCTGGATCGGGTAATCCTAGAGGACTTCATGAACCAGGTGGAAGCTGCCAACATCCGAGAGAACCTCAAGTAAGCATTTGAGGGGTGGGCAGGGGGCCCCTGTGGCCCGTGAGACCCTCGTGTTCGTCTTTGAAAGTATTGGGTTAGGAACCAGGGGACGGCGAGTTCGAGTCCCGCCTTAGGTACGAAAGGCCGCTGGGTGACTTTGGGCCAGTCCTTCTCTCTCAGTCCAATTCGACCTCGCAGGGGTGTTGTGGGGGAAATATAGGAGAAGGAAGGAGGAATGGTCACCTTGAGGATGGAAGGAAGGAAGGAAGGAAGGAGAGAAAGAAAGAAAGAAAGAAAGAGAAAGAAAGAAAGAAAGAAAGAAGAAAGAAAGAAAGAAAGAAAGAAAGAAAGAAAGAAAGAAAGAAAGAAAGAAAGAAAGAAAGAAAGAAAGGGAGGGAGGGAGGGAGGGAGGGAGGGAGGAAGAGAGAAGAAGGAAGGTAGAAAGGAAGGAAGGAAGGGGGAGAGAGGGAGGGAGAAAGAAAGAAAGAAAGAAAAGGTGGTCATGGAGGAAGGGAGGGAGGGAAGGAGGGAAAGAAAGAAGGAAGGAAGGAGGAAGGAAGGGGGAGGGAGGGAGAAAGAAAGAAAAGAAGGAGGAAAAGAAAGGAGCAGAAGGAAAGATAGAGAGAGAGAGAGAAAGAAAGAGAAAGAAAGAAAGAGAAAGAAAGAAAGGCGGGCGGACATGGAGGAAGGGAGGGAGGAAGGAGGGAAAGAAAAGAAAGAAAAGGAAGGAAGGGCATGGAGGGAGGGAGGGAAGGAGGGAAAGAAAGAAAGAGAAAAAGAGAGAGAGGGAGGGAGGAAGAGAGAGGAAGGAAGGAAGAAAGAAAGAAAGAAAGAAAAGGCGGGCATGGAGGAAGGGAGGGAGGGAAGGAGGGAAAGAAAGAAGGAAGGAAGGAAGGAGGAAGGAAGGAAGGGGGAGGGAGGGAGAAAGAAAGAAAAGAGGAAGGAGGAATGAAGAAAGGAGTAGAAGGAAAGAGAGAAAGAAAGAAAGAAAAATGGAAAGAAAGAAAGAAAAAAAAAGGCGGGCATGGAGGAAGGGAGGGAGGGAAGGAGGGAAAGAAGGAAGGAAGGAAGGAAGGAGGAAGGAAGGAAGGGGGAGGGAGGGAGAAAGAAAGAAAAGAGGAAGGAGGAATGAAGAAAGGAGCAGAAGGAAAGAGAGAAAGAAAGAAAGAAAAATGGAAAGAAAGAAAGAAAGAAAGAAAGACGGGCGGGCATGGAGGAAGGGAGGGAGGGGAGGAGGGAAACAAAGAAAGAAAGAAAGAAAAGGAAGGAAGGGCATGGAGGAAGGGAGGGAGGGAAGGAGGGAAACGAACGGAAGAGAGAGAAAGAAAGAAAGGGCATGGAGGAAGGGAGGAAGGGAGAAAGGGCGGGAGGGAGGAGGAGAGGAAGGAAAGTAAAAAGAAAGGAAAAAGGAAGGAAGGGGAGAGAGAGAGAGGGAGAAAGAAAAAGAGGGAAGGGGGAATGAGAAAAGGAAGAAAGGAAAGGAAAGGAAAAAAAGGAAAAGGAAGGAAACTTTCTTTCATGCTCCCAGAAACACCAGGGCTGGGGTTACATATTTTGTGTCTTCTAGTCTGTTGGATTCAGGATTAACCCAAGCTTGAAATCTGGCCTCCCTGCCTGCCTGAATCCAAAGTTTGAATGCTTTTTGCCTGCAGATCTTCAATCTCAGCAGCTTCAAAAATCAGTTTTGCTCAGAGAAGATTGTGGACTAAGTCAGTTGCCTCCTTAAAATATCCCAAATGTGATTCATCTGAAGTTCAGCTAGACTCCCCTTCATTACTACTACTACTACTATTATTATTATTATTATTATTATTATTATTATTATTATTATTATTATTATTATTATTATTATTATTATTTATTGGTTAATCTTTAGTGAGATTCACAGCTTTGAGGCTGGTTAATAGCTCAGCAGCTCGAGTCCTAACCAAGGACCTAGGAACTGTTAAGTTATCGTCGGAGGATGTAAGCTGTTCCGAGTAAGGTGTTTTTTTGTAGAGTCATTATTATTATTATTATTATTATTATTATTATTATTATTATTATTATTATTATTATTATTATTATTATTATTCAATTTTCTATACCTCCCTTCTCCTTTCGGACTCAGGGCGGTGAACAGCCAAAATAAAACATTTGTACACAAAAGTTAAAAATAGGTTTAAAATAATTAAATAAGGTTTGGCCCATAATTTAAAACATTTCAATTAAAATCAATCAAAATTTTAAAAACCAACCATAAAATCAGGACAGCCCGATTTGCTGGCAAAGCATGTTAAATGTACCTACCTGGTATGTGATGAATGTAGTGTAGGACCTGAAATGAGAAAAAGTGGTTTAATTTTTAACCAGGTTGCACATATTATTAAAAAAAAAAAAAACAGCCTCTTTGATAAATGTACCACTCAAAGCATCATGCAAACTCTGAAATAGCCTCCTTCGGATCCCGGATTGTATGAATTGTGTTACCGTGTTGGCAGTGCTGGGAACAGACATAAAACGCCCCAATTTTTGTTGCGTGGGGCTCTTGTAAATTCCTTGGTCTAAAATGATTTAGCTGAATTATACGGTAGTCCTTGGCTTACAATCATTCATTTAGCAACAATTCGAAGTTACAATGGCAATGGCATGGCTGGCTGGGGAATTCTGGGAATTGAAATCCCTACATCTTCAAGCTGCCTAAATGGAGAAGCACTAATTTATACCATTTATTTTATTTTTTATTTCATTTTATTAAATTTATATACCGCCCTATTCCTGAAGGACTCAGAGCGGTGAACAGCCAAAAAATAAAACACATAGATTACAAAATTTAAAAGAACAATATAAAACCACATTAAATAAATTTGGCCCGGAACAAATTAAAACACCCCCAATACTTAAGACAGATTTAAAATTTACAATTTAAAAAGTTAAAAGGGAGAAGTTAGGCCAGGCCGGCCTGTTGAAATAAGAAAGTTTTGGGGGCGCGGCGGAAGGTGCGTAGATTTGGGATCCTCTGTATCTCCGGGGGGAGCTCATTCCAGATGGCAGGTGCCCCCACAGAGAAGGCTCTCCCCCTGGGGGCCGCCAGTCAACACTGTTTGACCGACGGCACCCGGAGGAGCCCCTCTCTATGAGAGCATACTGGCCGGTGAGAGGCTACTGGTGGTAGCAGGCGGTCCTGTAAATATTCAGGTCCTAAGCCATGGAGCGCTTTAAAGATGGTAACCAAAACCTTGAAGCGCACCCGGAAGACCACCGGGAGCCAGTACAGCTTGCCCAGGAGAGGTGTTACACGGGAGCGCCACGTCGCTCCCATAACCACCTGCGCGGCCGGACTCTGCGTCAGTTGGAGCCTCCGGGTGCTCCTCAAGGGGAGCCCCATGTAGAGAGCGTTACAGTAGTCCAGGCGGGAGGTAACAAGGGCATGAGTGACTGTGTGTAGGGAGTCCCAATCCAGAAAGGGACGCAACTGGCGGATCAGGCGAACCTGATGAAAAGTCCTCCCGGTCACAGCCGTCAAATGCTCTTCTAAAGACAGCTGTGAATCCAGGAGAACGCCCAAGTTGCGAGCCCTCTCCGTGGGGGCCAGCAATTCGCCCCCAATAGTCAGCGATGGCACCAACTGACTATATCGGGACGCCGGAAACCACAGCCACTCGGTCTTGGATGGGTTGAGCCTGAGCACTATGCGGTAGATATTGTGATAAATGCAACATGGCGACCTCCTGGACAACGCCAAATATTTTGGACTAACAATCCCACCATCCCCTGCCACTGGTTATACTCTAAACCTGATGGGAGTGGTAGTCCAAAATATGTGGAGATTACCAGTCTGGTCAGCCTCAATTTAATAACAGAATAACCGAATAATAGAATAACAGAATAACTAACAGAATAACAAGAATAAAAAGAATAACAGAATAAAGAGAATAACAGAATACAAAATAACAGAATAAACAAAACAACGGAATAACAGAATAAAGAGAATAACAGAATAAAGAAAATAACAGAATACAAAATAACAGAATAAAGAAAATAACAGAATAAAAAGAATAACCAATAAAGAGAATAACAGAATACAAAATAACAGAATAAACAAAACAACAGAATAACAGAATAAAGAGAATAACAGAATAAAGAAAATAACAGAATACAAAATAACAGAGTAAAGAAAATAACAGAATAAAAAGAATAACCAATAAAGAAAATAACAGAATACAAAATAACAGAATAAACAAAATAACAGGCTAAACAGAATAACAGAATGAACAGAATAACAGAATAAACAGATTAACAGAATAAGGAGAATAACAGAATACAAGCAAAGAGCCTGTAGTACAGTGGACTAAAGCACTGTTATTAACATCTGCTGCTTGCAATTACTGTAAGTTCGACTCTCACCAGGCTCAAGGTTGACTCAGCCTTCCATCCTTTCTAAGGTAGGTGAAATGAGGACCCAGATTGTGGGGGCAATAAACTGACTTTGTATAAAATATACAAAAGGATGAAGGCTATTGCTTAACGCATTGTAAGCCGCCCTGAGTCTCCGGAGAAGGGCGGCATATAAATTAAAGCAAAAAACAAAAACAAAAAAACAAACCAGAATAAAGAGAATAAAAAACAGAATGAACATAATAATAGAATAAAGAGAATAACAGAATTAGAAGGGACCTTGGAGGTCTTCTAGTCCAACCCCCTGCTTGAGCAGGAGATCGTATAACATTGCAGACAAATGGCTGTCCAATCTCTTCTTAAAAACTTCCAGTGATGGAGGTTTCCCAAAACTTCTGGAGGGAAGCCGCTTTTCCTGCTTTTTCAATTCTCTGTTGAAAGAAGCAATCGTGCAAAAAAAAAAAAAAAAAAAGTGATGGTCTCTGAAACCTGAAATGTGCAACCAACATTCTGTCCTTCACACGTTAGGAAGCTGTCAGCCAAGCCGCACATGGCAACCACTAAGGGGGACCAAGATCTAGTCAAACTCCTCCTCGAACGCTGGAGCGACCCGAAATCTGGTCTTGACAAGGTCACGGAGATGCAGTACGACGTCTTTCTGTCCTTCCCAGATCCAGAGAGACCCAACAAGGTGGCTGTGGGTGAGTATGGGGGGAAAGGACAGGGCGGTGTTGGGCAGAGAGTTTTGGGGATATCCCCCCCCCCTTGCAGCTTTTCCCCTTCCCATTAGGGAGGACTGCCTAAATTCCCCATTTGTGGGGTGTCTCCATCAGAGGTGGTATTCAGCCAGTGTTGTGGTCCACCAGCAGCCTGTGGAGCTGGCAGCAGAGTCAGACAGTGAGGAGGCTGGGGAGGAACATGGGCCAGTCCTGGAGTCTGGGGAAGGCTCAGACGAGGACTCTGCGTCAGAGGCAGAGTTTATTTATTTATTATTAGATTTATATACCGCCCTACTCCCGAGGAACTCAGGGCGGTGAACAGCCAAGAGATAAAACACACAGAATTACAAAATTTAAAAACAGTATAAAAACCTAATTAAATAAATGTGGCCCAGAACAGATTAAAACACCCCTAAAATTTTAGTTGGGGCCAGGGCCATCTGGGAGTTGTGTGCTGACTCTGGAGCCTCCAGAGTCTGATGTCAGCGAGGCAGAGGAACAGAGGGAGCCTGTTCCCAGTGTGCATATGCACAGAGCTTCCAGAAGGCAAGGACAGTTAAGACAAAAGGGGCTTTGCTGGCTGAGGAATTCTGGGAGTTGAAGTCCACAAGTCTTAAGGTTGCCAAGGTTGGAGACCCCTGCTTTAGAGCATGCTGGCTGGGGAATTCTGGGAGATGAAGTTAGAATTTCAAAACTTTAACCAACATTTCTTTCCTTTCCAGTGGATAACAACACTCAGCTGTTTACGTCCAGAGAAACTGAGGAAAAACTCACGCCGGATCAAGAAGATCCAAATATCGTAAAGCCCTATGCAGCTTTCGGACCCCCAGGGACCGCCGAGGTATAAATCCTAAAAGGGTAACTCTACTCTTGCCTTTTTTTATTCTTCTATCTCAGTGTCGCAACCTCGGCCACCTGAAGATGGGTGGACTTCGACTCCCAGAATTCCTCACGCTTCCAACGTTCTCCATGCTGCCTGGAGGATTCTGGGAATTTAATAGATGAACAGAGTTGGAAGGGACCTTGTGGGTCATCTAGTCCTACCCCCTGCCCAAGCAGGAGACCCTACACCATTTTCTGACAGAAGGCAGTCCAGTCTCTTCTTGAAAGCCTCCAGGGATGAAGCTCCCACAACTTCCGAAGGCAACTTCTGTTCCACGGGTTGATTGTTCTCACTGTCAGAAAATGTCTCCTTATTTCCAGGTTGAATCTCTCCTTGTTCAGTTTCCATCCATTCTTCCTTGTCTGGCCTTCGGGTGCTTTGGAGAATAGTTTGACTCCCTTCCTCCTCTCTGGGGCAGCCCCTCAAATATTGGAAGATGCTCCCATGTCTCCCCTGGTCCTTCTCTTCACTGGACTAGCCAGGCCTGCAACCGTTCATCGTATGTTTTAGCTTCCAGTCCCCTCACCATCCTGGTTGCTCTCCTCTGCACTTTTTCTAGTCTCAACATCTTTCTTTCTTTCTTTCTTTCTTTCTTTCTTTCTTTCTTTCTTTCTTTCTTTCTTTCTTTCTTTCTTTCTTTCTTTCTCTTTTTCTCCTCCACTCTAACCTTTACCTATCTCTCCTCCCTCCCTCCCTCCCTCCCTCCCTCTTTGATTTGCTAGCCAGCAACTTCTGTTCCATTGGTTGATTGTTCTCACTGTCAGAAAATATCTCCTTATTTCCAGGTTGAGTCTCTCTTTGGTCAGTTTCCATCCATTATTCCTTGTCTGGCCTTCGGGTGCTTTGGAAAATAGCTTGGCCCCCTTCCTCCTCTCTGGGGCAGCCCCTCAAATGTTGGAAGATGCTCTCCTGTCTCCCCTGGTCCTTCTCTTCACTAGACTAGACATAACTCAGTTCCTGCAACCGTCCATCGTCTGTTTCAGCCTCCAGTCCCCTCATCATCCTGGTTGCTCTTCTCTGCACTCTTTCTAGAGTCTCCACCTCTTTTTTTATAGTGTGTTGATCAAAATTTATGAAAGCCACCCGTCTTCAGTGGGCTAATAGAATGGGGCAACCCCCTTTTATCTAATCTCTCATCTTCGTTATCGCATCTCGGGCTGGAATTTGCTCAGTTTTATGATCCAACCCGAGATAGCATGTTCCTCTTCTAATTGCTCTTTAAATCAATAAATCAGCTTTATGCGTTGTTAAAATTATTGTTCAGCTCAGAGGGTTTTTCGCTCTGGGAAGAGAACAAAGAAGGACAAACGCATCGCACTCAATGGGTGAATTTTCTGCACCCATTCTCCAGACATCTCTAATTTTTATTTCACTGAGTGTGTGTGTTTGTTTGTTTGATCGATTCATCGCTTCCGTATTGTTTCCCCCTTTTTAATACAAAAAACTGTTTTCCTTAAATATTTCACCTCAAGCAAGGATGGGCTGCTGGGGGTTCGAGCTAAGATTCTTTTCTTTTTTTTAAAAAGTTTTATTTTAGTTAAAAATAAAAAACAACATAAAAATATCATCCTTACAAACAATTATAGACAGCATCTCAATTGGTTAAAATCATTTCGTGCTTACAATTTTCCAAGTCTCATCATACAACAGTTACCTGCATTCTTTACTCGAACAGAAGATAGATATTTAAACATTTCATAATTTCATTTCATGTATACTATCTCATCTCCATACTTTATTGTCAAACCATTGGTAGAATATCTCCCAGATCAAATAATATTGTTTACCTTCCTGTTCTCTTATTTCAAATGTCAATCTACTCATTTCAGCACAGTTCAACATTTTCTTAATAATTTCTTCATCGGTGATTATCTTCTCTCTTTTTCAATTTCTTGCAAATACAATTCTAGCCGCTGTTAAAATGTTCAAAATTAAGTATTGTAGTTCTTTATTAAATGTCTCTGGTAAGATCCCTTGGGGTTTGAGCTAAGATTCTGTGCAGTTCGGAGAACCCCCAAATTCTGGCTGGCCCCGCCCACTCCACCCCACCCCTCCCCACCCCACCCCTCCCAGGAGTCCCCACGCAGCCCGTTTTGGATGCAGGTAAGTGCAGGGCGTGCGCGGAGGCTCAGGAAGGGTGAAAAACAGGCCTACCAGAAGTTTGGGAAGTTCAGGCCCGTTTCCGGCCTCCAGAGGGCCTCCGGAGTCTGGGGAGGGCAAACTAGGCCACGCCCACCATGGCCACGCCCACCCAGCAACCAGGCAGAGAACCCCTTGCAAAAAATTTTTTGAAGTCCACCTCTGACCCCAAGGGCCACAGATACTCCATTCATTTAGTCACCATTCAAAGTTGCAATGGCTTTGGAAAGAAAAATGACTTATGACTGTTTTTCACGCTTAGTGACTGTGGCAGATTCCCCGTAGATCAAAATTTGGACACTTGGCAACTTGGCTCATGTTTATGATGGTTTGCAGTGGCCTGGGGACACGCGATCCCCCCTTTTGAGACCTTCTGACGAGCAAAGTCAATGAGGAAGCCTGATTCGCTTAACAACGGTGTGCCTAACTTAACAACGGCAGTGATTCACTTAACAACCGTGGCAAGCAAGATCATAAAATGGGGCAAAACTTAATCTCACTTAGTAACATAAATTTGGGCCCAATTGTGGTCGTAAATTGCCTGACTAGGTGGCTCAGTGGCTAAGATGCCGAGCTTGTCGATCAGAGAGGTCGGCAGTTCGGCGGTTCAAATCCCTAGCACAAGCCTCCTGCGTGAGCAGGGGGTTGGACTAGATGACCTCCAAAGTTCCTTCCAACTCTGTTACTGTTACTGACTGCCTGTATTAGTGCATTAATATCAGGATAATGTCGATATATCAATAATAACATGGCATCCTTGCCATTCCGTGGCGCTTGATTGTCTTCCAGGGGAAACTGGTCTATGCCAACCAAGGAAAAACGAGCGATTATGAATTCCTTCTTAGTCAAAATATCGAGCTCAATGGCACCATTGCCATCACTCGCTATGGTGGAGCCGGCAGAGTTGCGAAGGTAATCTTGTAATGGAGGGAAGATGTTTTCCTCCTGCCATGACAGATGTTTATAGGATAGTATAATGTCTTCAATGCACAGGACCAGAAGTTCAACAATCTAAGTTCATCCATTTAAAGGATAAATCAGTATTTCCTAACCTGGAGCCCTTTAAAGATGGGTGGACTTCAACTCCCAGAATTCCCTAGCCCGGCTAGGGAATTCTGGGAGTTGAAGTCCACCCATCTTTAAAGGGCTCCATGTGGAGAAACACCAAATTGGTTAAACTAACTTACTGGAGAGGCTGTACAATCCAATGATCAATAAACTAATCCACATAAGGCAGGTTTTCCCAACATATGATGGCTACAGATGCAAAAAAAAGCCCTGTGATCACGATTAACCACTTTAATTGAGCCTCACGTGACATAGGACTTGAACTGACTTTTGTGCATGTTGTGTTACCATAAGTTACATGCTCTGGTAAGTGATTTGCTGGGACCACAATGCCTCTCAAGATGCTTGCCACTGTCTGTCACTCCCAGCCTGGCTGAGAGTGATGGGAGCTGTAGTCACACACATGCCTGGAACACATTGGAGTTCAGAGGAGCTGTGTGGTTGTATACCACAATATTTTGTAACACACTGTTGAAGATATCTGGCCTCTCTGAAGTATGTTCTGCCCATTTTTAGAATTTATATATTTAATTATATTATACATACCGTGTTTCCCTGAAAATAAGACCCTGTCTTATATTTTTTTGAACCCACAAATAAGCGTTTAGCTTTATTGCCATGCACTCAAAAGCCTGATTGGGCTTATTATCAGGGGATGTCTTATTTTGGGGAAAACAGGGTATTTATCTATCAATATAATATATAATAATTATAATATAACAGGCAAATTCATATAATTGCAGATTAATATAATTGCAGGGATGCGGTGGCTCAGTGGCTAAGACTCTGAGCTTGTCGATCGAAAGGTCGGCAGTTCAGCAGTTCGAATCCCTAGCGCCGCATCACGGGGTGAGCTCCCGTAACTTGTCCCAGCTTCTGCCAACCTAGCAGTTCGAAAGCAGTTTAAAAAATGCAAGTAGAAAAACAGGGACCACCTTTGGTGGGAAGGGAACAGGGTTCCGCGCGCCTTTGGCGTTGAGTCATCCTGGCCACGTGACCACAGAGACGTCTTGGGACAGCGCTGGCTCTTCGGCTTTGAAACAGAGATGAGCAGCGCCCCCTAGAGTCGCGAATGACTAGCACATATGTGCAAGGGGAACCTTTACCTTTACCTTTAATGTAATATAATGTAATGTAATATAAATATAATATAATCAGCAGTATGTTTCCAATATTCTTACGACTGGTTTGCCGCGCGGGCGCATGCTCACTCCGTGCGCATCTTCCGTGCATACATTTTCCTTGCTTGCACGCCTTCTGTGCATTTGCTCGGCCTTGAAAACGTGTCTAAATAGGACGTCATATAGCCAGGGCGTGTGGCCGGGCCCACCTGTGATCTTTGCTACCGGTTCACTTGAACCAGTACGAACCGGCTGAATACCACCTCTGAATAATATAATATAATATAATATAATATAATATAATATAATATAATATAATATAATATAATATAATATAATATAATATAATATAATATAATATAATATAATATAATATAATATAATATAATATAATATAATATAACATAACATAACATAACATAACATAACATAACATAACATAATTAATATAATATAATATAATATAATATAATATAATATAATATAATATAATATAATATAATATAATATAATTAATAATATAATAATATAATATAATAATATATAATATAATAATATATAATATAATATAATATAATATAATATAATATAATATAATAATATATAATATAATATAATCCATATATACATATTTTATTCCCTATTTTAATTTTATAGTGTATTTTCAATCTTAACTTTGATTTATCTTTTACCTCATAAGTATTAGTGGATTTATTGAAATTGCTGCAATTTTCCTTGGCTGTATTTTATGCTGGGTTATCATTGAAATAAAACTGGGGTGGATGGATGTTTTAGAATATTTTGGTTCTAATAAATGGTAATGATTGACCAAAATTGGCTGTAGCTTTTCCTATAAGGTTAATGAATAAACAGTCAGGAAAAAAAAAACAGCCACCAGAGACTATTTCAAAATATGATCATAGAAACGAGATTATTGCTCTGTACTTCCCACAGAGATGGGGAGATACAGCTGGTGATGTTGACAGATTTTGCTTGGATGGATAAATTGACTTCTTTGATTGGAGAAATCGACATTTCTTGCTGAGTACAAACCTCTGATGGACTTTTGTGTGTGTATAAAATTGAAAAAAAAAAACAACCCCGAAGTTGTGATATATGGTTTTGATGATTAGATAGAATAGATTATAGAAAAAAGAGTCATAGGAAGTCCTTGGCAATTAAACCTAAAAGAAAAGTCTCTGGTTTGATTTTTATACAGGTAGTCCTCGACTTACAACAGTTCACTTAGTGACCATTTGAATTTAACAACAGCACTGCGAAAAGGGACTTGTGTGATCGTTTTTCAATACTTACAATCATGGCGGCATCCCCATAGTCACAGGATCAAAATTCAGACTCTTGGCAATTTAATTTATGACAGTTCCCATAAGGTCCTGAGGTAATTTTTGCGACCTTCTGACGAGCAAAGTCAAGGGGGAAAGCCAGATTCACTTAACAACCGTGTTACTCCCTTAACAAATGCAGTGGTTCGCTTAACAACGGTGGCAAGAAAGGTTGTAAAATGGAGCAAAACTCACCTCATAACTGTCTCGCTTAAGCAATTTGGGCTAAATTATGGTTGTAAGTCAAGGATCTTACTCACGGGTGAAATCTATTTACCTTCCCTACCGGTTCGGAAGTGCGTGTGCCGTCTGTCATGTCCGATTTTTGACCCTCTGTGCATGTGCAGAGGGTTAAAACCAGTAAATTACGAAGTCCGGGCGGGTAGGCGAAGCCTCGCACTGCTGCCGCTACCTGTTCGCCAAACCATGCGCTGCTGGCGCTACCAACTTGCGTGAGCTGGACAAAACTGGCAGGATTTTACCACTGATCTTACCCCAGTCTTCCTTTGCTTTGTCACAAGTCTGCTGAAGATGTTTAAGTGGAATTAAACCCTGATTTGATGGATTTCCCTTTCTATCTTCAGGCGATCAATGGGGCAAAATTTGGCGTCATTGGTGTGGTGGTGTACACAGATCCTGCAGACATCAACGATGGGAAATCTTCACCCAAGGAGACCTATCCTAATTCGTGGTACATGCCCGGCTCCGGCGTAGAGAGAGGCTCTTTCAAAACCGGCTTCGGAGATCTTCTGACGCCCTATTTTCCGGCCAAAAGTAAGAGGAGGCATAAAGAGGGTCTCTTTGGAGGTCAGATGGTGGGCTTTGAACCCTCTCCTCTTAGTGGACAACCAGCTAAATATGAGCCAACAGTGTGCTGCGGCAGCCAAAAAAGCCAGTGCAATCCTAAATTGCATTAACAGAGGGATGCAATCAAGATCAAGTGATGGTACTAATACCACTCTGTAAAGCCTTAGTAAGGCCACACCTAGAGTCCTGCATCCAGTTTTGGTCACCACACTATAAAAAAGATTTCGAGATTCTAGAAGAAGTGCAGAGAAGAGTAACCAGGATGATGAGGGGACTGGAGGCTCAAAATAGGAAGAACGGTTGCAGGAATTGGGTATGGATAGTCTGGTGAAGAGAAGGACCAGGAGAGACAGGAGAGCGTCTTCCAGTATTCGAGGGGCTGCCCCAGAGAGGAGGAAGGGGGTCCAGCTATTCTCCAAAGCACCCGAAGGCCAGACAAGGAATAATGGATGGAAACTAATCAAGGAGAGAAGCAATCTAGAACTAAGGAGAAATTTTCTGACATTGAGAACAATTAATCGGTGGAACAACTTGCCTCCAGAAGTTGTGGATGCTCCAACACTGGAGATTTTTAAGAAGAAGTTGGATCACCATTTGTCTGAAGTGGTGTAGGGTTTCCTGCCTAAGCAGGGGGTTGGACTAGAAGACCTCTAAGGTCCCTTCCAACTCTGTTATTCTATTCTATTCTATTCTATTCTATTCTATTCTATTCTATTCTATTCTATTCTATTCAAATTGAATAGATTTCTATTTCTAATTCTATTCTATTCTATTCTATTCAAATTGAATAGATTTCTATTTCTATTTCTAATTCTATTCTATTCTATTCTATTCTATTCTATTCTATTCTATTCTATTCTATTCTATTCTATTCTATTCTATTCAAATTGAATAGATTTCTATTTCTAATTCTATTCTATTCTATTCAAATTGAATAGATTTCTATTTCTATTTCTAATTCTATTCTATTCTATTCTATTCTATTCTATTCTATTCAAATTGAATAGATTTCTATTTCTAATTCTATTCTATTCTATTCTATTCAAATTGAATAGATTTCTATTTCTATTTCTATTTCTATTCTATTCTATTCTATTCTATTCTATTCTATTCAAATTGAATAGATTTCTATTTCTAATTCTATTCTATTCTATTCTATTCTATTCTATTCTATTCTATTCTATTCTATTCTATTCTATTCTATTCTATTCTATTTTATTCGGCACTGTTTGCTGTCTGCTCCCCAGCAGTTCTTTAATCTTTCCCTGAACCTCAGTTCTTGCTGGGTTCCCAAACACCCCCAATTTTCTTCCCGCTTATCTTCTGTTTCACTTTCTCCTTTTGATATTTAGATTTCACCTACCGGATTCCAGAGGATCAGATCACTGGGCTTTCCACCATCCCGGTCCAACCCATCGGCTTTGAGGATGCCAAGGAGTTGATCTGGTGGGTATCAAATCAAATCCACAGAAGCCCTTCACAGGCAGAGCCCAGATGGGCTATATCAGGCTGTCTCCAAACTCGACAACTTTAAGACGCATGGACTTCAACTCCCAGAATTTTGGTCACCAGAGTATAAAAAAAGAGGTTGAGTCTCTAAGAAAAAGTGCAGAGGAGAGCAACCAGGATGATGAGGGGACTGGAGGCTCAAACATGCGATGAACGGTTGCAGGAACTGGGCCTGGCTGGTCTAGGGAAGAGAAGGACCAGGGGAGACAGGAGAGCATCTTCCAGTATTTGAGGGGCTGCCCCAGAGAGGAGGAAGGGGGTCAAGCTATTTTCCAAAGCAAAAGGAAGGAAGGAAGGAGGGAGGGAGGGAGGGAAGGAAGGTGGAAGGGAGGGAAAGAGAGAGAGAGAGAAAGAAAGAAAGAGAAAGAAAGAAAGAAAGAAAGAAAGAAAGAAAGAAAGAAAGAAAGAAAGAAAGAAAAAAAAGAAAGAAAAAAAAAGAAAGAAAGACATCTAAATGAACCATAGATGGACAGAAGACATGGCTAGTCTAGTGAAGAGAAGGACCAGGGGAGACACGAGGGCAGTCTTCCAATATTTGAGGGGCCGCCCCAGAAAGGAGGAAAGGGGTCAAGCTATTCTCCAAAGCACCCAAAGGCCAGACAAGGAAGAAGGGATGGAAACTGATCAAGGAGAGATTCAACCTAGAAATAAGGAGAATTTTTCTGACAGTGAGAACCATCAACCAAAGTTGCCTTCAGAAGTTGTGGGAGCTTCATCCCTGGAGGCTTTCAAGAAGAGACTGAACTGCCATCGGTCAGAAATGGTGTAGAGTCTCCTCCTTGGGCGGGGGGTTAGGCTACATGACCTCCAAGGTCCCTTCTATCATGATTGAACTGAAAAGGGTGTTGGAAGGGATGATGAGGGGATTGGAAGCTAAAACAGACGATGAAGGGTTGCAGGAACTGGGCACGGCTAGTCTAGTGAAGAGAAGGACCAGGGGAGACATGAGAGCATCTTCCAATATTTGTGGGGCTGCCACAGAGGGGAGGAAGGGGGTCAAGCTATTCTCCCAAAGCAAAAGAAAGAAAGAAAGAAAGAAAGAAAGAAAGAAAGAAAGAAAGAAAGAAAGAAAGAAAGAAAGAAAAAAAAGAAAGAAAAAAAAAGAAAGAAAGACATCTAAATGAACCATAGATGGACAGAAGACATGGCTAGTCTAGTGAAGAGAAGGACCAGGGGAGACACGAGGGCAGTCTTCCAATATTTGAGGGGCCGCCCCAGAAAGGAGGAAAGGGGTCAAGCTATTCTCCAAAGCACCCAAAGGCCAGACAAGGAATCATGGGTGGAAACTGACCAAGGAGAGATTCAACCTGGAAATAAGGAGACATTTCCTGACAGTGAGAACGATCAACCCATGGAACAGAAGTTGCCTTCAGAAGTTGTGGGAGCTTCATCCCTGGAGGCTTTCAAGAAGAGACTGGACTGCCATCTGTAGGGTCTCCTGCTTAGGCAGGGGGTTGGACTAGATGACCTCCAAGGTCCCTTCCAACTCTGTTAAATCTGTATCTGTAATTGAGCATGGCTGTCTGGGGAATTCTGGGAGATGAAGTCCACAAGTCTTAAAGTAAGGTAAAAGATTTCGGCAAGAAAAGCCGAATGTATAGGTACAGATTAGGTGAAACCCAGCTCAATAGCAGCAATCGCGAGCGGGATCTTGGAGTCCTTGTGGACAATCACTTAAATATGAGCCAGCAGTGTGTGGCAGCAGCTGAAAAAGCTAATACAATCCTTGGCTGTATAAACAGAGGCACAGAATCAAAATCACGTGAAGTATTAGTATCGCTTTATAAAGCCTTAGTAGGACCATACATAGAATATTGCGACCAGTTTTGGTCACCATCAGTGGTGGGCTTCAAATTTTTTTATTACCAGTTCTGTGGGTGTGGCTTGGTGGGCGTGGCAGGGGAAAGATACTGCAAAATCCTCATTTCCTCCCAATCAGCTGGGACTCGGGAGGCAGAGAATCAGGGTGGATTTGATTTAAATCGAGTTGATTTAAATCACAATTTAAATCATGATTTAAATCACTAGTAAAAAGGCTTGATTGAAATCAACTCGATTTAAATCATAATTTTTAAAGAGCAACTGTCATCTCTGCTACTCCTTTGACCCACTGTTGACTCACCGATAGTCCCGGTGTTTCAGAATATACGGCCTCATGCTACAGAACTAAGCCCCATTTCATGCTGAATAAACTAAATTATTTATGTATCTTAAATAGAAAACTATCTTACGATAGATTTTTACCCCAAAAGTTTTTTATTAAAATAAATTCGATAAAAATCAAAAAAATCCGATTTAAATAAAAAAAAATCCGATTTAAATAAAAAAAATCATTGATTTTTATCCACCCTGCAGAGAATAGATAGGATAGGATAGGATAGGATAGGATAGGATAGGATAGGATAGGATAGGATAGAATAGAATAGAATAGAATAGAATAGAATAGAATAGAATAGAATAGAATAAGTAGAGTAGAGTAGAATAGAGTAGAGTAGAATAAGGAATAGGAATAGGAATAGGAATAAGAATAGAATAGAATAGAATAGAATAGAATAGAATAGAATAGAATAGAATAGAATAGAATAGAATAGAATAGAATAGAATAGAATAGGTAGAGTAGAGTAGAGCAGAATAGAGTAGAGTAGAATAAGGAATAGGAATAGGAATAGGAATAGAATAGAATAGAATAGAATAGAATAGAATAGAATAGAATAGAATAGAATAGAATAGAATAGGTAGAGTAGAGTAGAATAGAGTAGAGTAGATTAAGGAATAGGAATAGGAATAGGAATAGAATAGAATAGAATAGAATAGAATAGAATAGAATAGGTAGAGTAGAGTAGAATAGAGTAGAGTAGATTAAGGAATAGGAATAGGAATAGAATAGAATAGAAGAATAGAATAGAATAGGTAGAGTAGAGTAGAGTAGAGCAGAATAGAGTAGAGTAGATTAAGGAATAGGAATAGGAATAGGAATAGGAATAGAATAGAATAGAATAGAATAGAATAGAATAGAATAGAATAGAATAGAATAGAATAGAATAGGTAGAGTAGAGTAGAATAGAGTAGAGTAGATTAAGGAATAGGAATAGGAATAGGAATAGAATAGAATAGAATAGAATAGAATAGAATAGGTAGAGTAGAGTAGAATAGAGTAGAGTAGATTAAGGAATAGGAATAGGAATAGGAATAGAATAGAATAGAATAGAATAGAATAGGTAGAGTAGAGTAGAATAGAGTAGAGTAGATTAAGGAATAGGAATAGGAATAGGAATAGAATAGAATAGAATAGAATAGAATAGAATAGGTAGAGTAGAGTAGAATAGAGTAGAGTAGATTAAGGAATAGGAATAGGAATAGGAATAGAATAGAATAGAATAGAATAGAATAGGTAGAGTAGAGTAGAATAGAGTAGAGTAGATTAAGGAATAGGAATAGGAATAGGAATAGAATAGAATAGAAGAATAGAATAGAATAGGTAGAGTAGAGTAGAGTAGAGTAGAATAGAGTAGAGTAGATTAAGGAATAGGAATAGGAATAGGAATAGGAATAGGAATAGAATAGAATAGAATAGAATAGAATAGAATAGAATAGAATAGAATAGAATAGAATAGGTAGAGTAGAGTAGAGTAGAGCAGAATAGAGTAGAGTAGAATAAGGAATAGGAATAGGAATAGGAATAGGAATAAGAATAGAATAGAATAGAATAGAATAGGTAGAGTAGAGTAGAATAGAGTAGAGTAGATTAAGGAATAGGAATAGGAATAGGAATAGGAATAGAATAGAATAGAATAGAATAGAATAGAATAGAATAGAATAGAATAGAATAGAATAGAATAGAATAGAATAGAATTCTTTATTGGCCAAGTACGATTGGACACACAAGGAATTTGTCTTTGGTGCATACGCTCTTGATGTACATAAAAGAAAAGATACGTTCCTCAAGAATCATAAGGTACAACACTTAATGATAGTCATAGGGAACAAGTAAACAATCAGGAAACAATATCAATATAAATTGTAAGGATACAAGCAAGTGGAAGGAGATGGGCGGTGGGAACGATGAGAAGATTAATAGTAGTGCAGACTTAGTAAATAGTTTGACTTTAATCAGATTTCTTTGTATCTTGGTTTGCAGTAACCTTGATGGACCCAAAGCAGGGACTGCCTGGCAAGGGGCCTTGGGCTGTGATTACCACCTTGGACCCGGATTCCGAGAAAATGGGCGCTTTCCTAACACCAGGTAGTTACACCTACAAGAGGTTAAATGGGTGTGTGTCAAGAAGCTGGAATGGATAGGGCAGGGGTCAGCAACCTGCGGCTCTGGAACTGCATGTGGCTCTTTCATCCCTCTGCTGCGGCTCCTTGTCACTCAAAATCTGCGTCACAACCGCCAATGTGTGACACCTGCCGGCACGCGATTTATTGAGCTTTTCAACCCCCGGTAGGCCAACCATGGATAAATCCAAGACAAGAAAAGTTTCAGAATAAAACAGAACATTTAATTCAACTACATATGCTAGTTTTGTGGCCGCTCGAGAAATAGTCAGGCATGGGAAGGGTTTTTGTGGCTCCCGGTGTTTTCTTTTCTGTGGGAAACGGGCCCAAATGGCTCTTTTGAGTGTTTAAGGTTGCAGACCCCTGGGGTAGGGTGAGATATTGACTCAATCCAGATTAATTGCAAATTATGTCCCATTGCAATTGATTAAACCCAGATCTCTTTGCTTCCTAGCAATGTGCAAGTGGAGGTCCACAACAAGAGACAGATCAAACCATCTTCCAATGTCCTGGGGGTGATACGGGGAAGCGTAGAACCAGGTGAGCTACTGTCCCGTCTTCTTTTCCTATGCTTCCCTCACGGGTGAAATCTACTTAACTTCCCTACCGGTTCAGAAGTGCGCGCGTGCACGTTATATGCAATTTTGGGCCCTCTGCGCATGCGCAGAGGGTCAAAAACAGTTTACTTCCTGGTTAAAACCAGGCAGTAACGATGTCCGGGCAGGTGGGTGGAGCCTCACGCCGTCGCCGCTACCAGTTCACCAAACCATGTGGTGCTGCCGCTACCAGTTCGCTCGAACTGGTAGCATTTCACCTCCTCATTGGGAGGATCCATTCTGGATCCTGGAAATGGCTTTCACTTCCAGGTTTTATTCTCTCAACATCATCGACTCAGCCTTCCGTCCTTCCGAGGTGGGTAAAATGAGGACCCGGATTGTTGGGGGTAAGAGGCTGGTTCTGTTAACCGCTTAGAGAGGGCTGGAAAGCACTGTGAAGCAGCATATAAGTCTAAATGGTATTGCTCTTCCTTCCTTCCTTCCTTCCTTCCTTTCCTACCTCCTCCTCTGATTTCACCTTTCCTTCAGTGGTGAAATCCAAATTTTTTTACTACCGGTTCTATGGGTGTGGGTTGGTGGGCATGGCAGGGAAGGATACTGCAAAATCTCCATTCCCTCCCCACTCCTGGGGCCAGCCAGAGGTGGTATTTGCTCATTCTCCAAACTGCTCAAAATTTCCGCTATCGGTTCTCCAGAACCTGTCAGAACCTGCTGGATTTCACCCCTTCCTTCCTTCCTTCCTTCCTTCCTTCCTTCCTTCCTTCCTTCCTTCCTTCCTTCCTTCCTTCCTTCCTTCCTTCCTTCCTTCTTGCTAAAGATTGACTCAGCCTTCCATCCTTCTAAGGTGGGTAAAATGAGGACCCAGATTGTTGGGGGCAAGAGGCTGACTCATATACTGTGAAGCGGTATATTTCTAAGTGCTATTGCCCTTCCTTCCTTCCTTCCTTCCTTCCTTCCTTCCTTCCTTCCTTCCTTCCTTCCTTCCTTCCTCCTTCCTTCCTTCCTTCTTTCCTGCCTGCCTTCCTTCCTTCTCTATTTTTCCCTTTGCTTCCATTCTTCCTTCCTTCCTTCCATCCCTCCTTCTATGACATCCATACTCCTTCCTTCCTTCCTTCCTTCCTTCCTTCCTTCCTTCCTTCCTTCCTTCCTTCCTTCCTTCCTTCTTTCCTTCCTTCCTTCCTCCTTCCTTCCTTCCTTCTTTCCTGCCTTCCTTCCTTCCTTCCCTATTTTTCTCTTTGCTTCCATTCTTCCTTCCTTCCATCCCTCCTTCTATGACATCCATACTCCTTCCTTCCTTCCTTCCTTCCTTTCCACCCCAGTTGTCAGAATGCAATATTGCAGGCTAACTGTGCCCACTGTCAGGAGTTCGATCCTGACTGGCTCAAGGTTGACTCAGTCTTCCGTCCTTCCGAGGTGGGTAAAATGCGGACCCAGATTGTTGGGGGCAAGAGGCTGACTCTGTAAACCGCTTAGAGAGGGCTGCAAGCCTTAAGTGCAATTGCTCTATGTATGTTCTTCCCGTAATTCTCTCTTAGTTTACTCCACAACTACTAGCCGTTTCCTCCTCTTCCTCCTCTTCTAGATCGGTATGTCCTGTATGGGAATCACCGGGACAGTTGGGTTCATGGAGCCATTGATCCCAGCAGCGGAACGGCGGTCATGCTTGAAATCACACGTATTTTGGGGCAGATGGTGAGGGAAGGTGAGTTTGCATGTGAAGGAGAAGGGTGGCTTAAAAAGGTAATAAATAGATAAATAAAACATGGATGTGAGGCCCTTTGGTAATTTGATTTTAGCGTGTGGTGTCAAAATGGAACAGAACAGAATAGAAAATACGGAATAACATGGAGAGGAGATGGGAGAGGAGAAGAGAAAGAAGAGAAGGAAAACGAGAGGAGAGGAGAGAAGCTAAGAGGGAAGGGGAAGAGAAGAGAAGAATGGAACAAAGAGAAGGAAAATGAGAGGAGAGGGGAAGGGAAGGGAAGAGAAGGGAAGAGAGAAGGGGAAGAGAAGAGGGGGAAGGGTTAGGGGAAAAGAAGGGAAGGGAAGAGTTGAGAAGGGAAGGGAAGAGAGAAGGGGAAGAGAAGAGGGGGAAGGGTTAGGGGAAAAGAAGGGAAGGGAAGAGTTGAGAAGGGAAGGGAAAAGAAGGGAAGGGAAGAGAGAAGGGGAAGAGAAGAGGGGGAAGGGTTAGGGGAAAAGAAGGGAAGGGAAGAGTTGAGAAGAGAAGGGAAGGGAAAAGAAGGGAAGGGAAGAGAGAAGGGGAAGAGAAGAGGGGGAAGGGTTAGGGGAAAAGAAGGGAAGGGAAGAGTTGAGAAGAGAAGGGAAGGGAAAAGAAGGGAAGGGAAGAGAGAAGGGGAAGAGAAGAGGGGGAAGGGTTAGGGGAAAAGAAGGGAAGGGAAGAGTTGAGAAGAGAAGGGAAGAGAAGAGAAGGGAAGGGAAAAGAAGGGAAGAGAAGAGAAGAATGTACGCAGCTTAGAAAACATGACTAAATAGGACGGCATAGTGCCAGGCCGGGTGGGTGGGGGCGGGCCCACCCCCACCTGCAGGTCGCCACTACCGGTTCTCCTGAACCGCTCCGAACCGGCTGAATAGCATCACTGCTCAGAACCCTTGCTGGGATGTGGGTCCAGTGTCTATTCCCATTCTTGCACCTCTCACGAAGGGGTTGAGAATCCAGTTCTGTGAGTTGTCTTCCCATCTCTTCTCACGCAGGGAAATGGCGCCCGCGAAGAACCCTCATTTTTGGCAGCTGGGGTGCTGAAGAGTTCGGCCTCATTGGTTCGACAGAGTACACAGAGGTAAAAAAGAGCTGAGATGGATTGATAATTGTAGGGGGTAGGGAGAAAGAAAGAAAGAAAGAAAGAAAGAAAGAAAGAAAGAAAGAAAGAAAGAAAGAAAGAAAGAAAGAAAGAAAGAGAAAGAGAGAGAGAGAGAAAGAAAGAAAGAAAAGAAGAGAAAGAAAGTGAGAGAGATGGAAAATTGGAAAGACAGAAGAACGGAAGGAAGGAAGGAGAAAGAAAGAGAGAGAGAAAGAAAGAAAAAGAAGAGAAGAGAAAGAAAGTGAAAGAGATGTAAAGATGGAAGGAAGGAAGGAGAAAGAAAGAGAGACAGAAAAAAAGAATGAAAGAGAAAGAAAGAAAGAAAGAAAGATGAGGGAGAGAAAGAAAGAAGAAGAGAAGAGTAAGAAAGTGAGAGAGATGGAAAGATGTAAAGATGGAAGGAAGGAAGGAGAAAGAAAGAGACAGAGAAAAAGAATGAAAGAGAAAGAAAGAAAGATGAGGGAGAGAAAGAAAGAGAGAAAGAGAAAGAAAGAAAGTGTGAGAGATGGAAAGATGTAGGAGAAAGAAAGAGAGAGAAAGAGAAAGAAAGAAAGGAAGGAAGTAAGAAAGAAAGTAAGTACACAGAAATAAAAAAGAACTGAGATGTGTGGAGATGCACCCTGTGCATCTTCTTCAGCGCACTTCAAATTAGCTGAGCTCATTGGAGCCTTTTCCTTGGAGTGGTGGGGTGGCCTAGAGGGGGAGGTCTCACCCCACAATCTGGAGGCTGTGAGTTCAATCCTAGGTAGAAGCAGATATTTCTCTCTCTGGGCGCAATGGGAATATATCTGCTGAATCAAAACTCAGCATCGGTGACAGGGAGGGCATCCAGCCAGTAAACACTCAGCTCCATTCAGTTGCCCAGACTCCAACCCCCACCCCACAAGAGATTATGGGGTCATTAAAAAATTATGACGATTGGTGTCTTTTCCCAATTTTTTTGCACAGCCCCGATCAATGGACAGGAATGATTAATGTAGCTTAGCCTGCGATTCAGTGAGTCCTGCAAATTTGGTTATTAATTTATGACATGTGGTTCAATAAACTGTGAATTAACCATGAATCTTTCTGCGGGGTGCGTGCAATGAAATGGCAGAATTCTCGATGTGGCATCAACAAGATTAAAAATCATGGCATTTCAGCCCCTGGATCTCCTAATTCAGAAAAGAAATTACGACCCATAGGTTGTTTTGAATGTTTTATTATGACTATTTATTATGCTATGCATCAATTATATATTTGGATCAGGGGTAAAATGCTCCCGGTTTGGAATGGATCGCCTGATCCGGTAACGATGGAGGCGGGTGGTTCGGAGAACTGGTAGCAAAAATCACTGCCCCCCCACCCCCCCAATACCTAGCTGAGCTGAACAATCATCAAAGGGTTCTTTTTTATTTTTAAAAGCATTTTTTCTACAACCTCTTCGGCCGAAAAAATGCTTTTAAAAGTAAAAAATAAAAGCCTCTGATGATCGCGCGGCTCAGCTGGGATTAACAGAGGCTTTTAAAAGCATTTTTTCTACAACCTCTTCAGCTGAAGAGGTTATAGAAAAAATGTTTTTAAAGGGGGAAAAAAGCCTCTGCCGATCAGGCAAGTCAGCTGGGATCGTCAGAGGCTTTAAAAGCATTTTTATTACAACCACTTCTGCCGAAGAGGTTGTAGAAAAAATGGTTTTAAAAGTAAAAAAAAAAAAAAAGTTGGCCACGCCCACTCAGTCATATTACACCTCCCCCCACCAAGCCACGCCCACAGAACCGGTAGTAACAAATTTTACTTTTCACCACTGATTTGGATTATGGTGCCGTTTTTGCCCTTGATTTACTTCCACAATTTGGATCGAAATTTCCGTTGCTAACAAGGCAGTTGTCTCGCCTGATTTTACAACGTTTTTTTGCCAGTGTTGTTAAGCGAATCACCGTGGTTCAGCGAATCACCATTGTTAAGCGAAGCGTTGTAGTCGTTAAGTGGATCCTGCAGTCGTTAAAGTGGGACATCTAGGTTTCCCCCCTTGACTTTCCTTGTCAGAGGCCGTCTGGGAAGGTCACAAATGGCGATCACAGCAGGACGTTGCAATGTTGTAAATACACAATCTTGTCTCCAACATCTGAATTTTGGTCATGTGACCGTGGGAAATGCTGCGATGGTCATAAGTGTGAGGACCGGTCATAAAGTCAATTCTTTTAGTGGTGGTGTAACTCGAAACAGTTGCCTTGGGGAGCACCCGGAGGCTCCAACTGGTGCAGAATGTGGCCGCGTGGGGGATTATGGGAGCGACGGGGCGCTCCCATGTGACTCCTCTCCTGTGCGAGCTGCATTGGCTTCCGGTGGACTTCCGGGTGCGCTTCAAGGTGTTGGTGACCACCTTTAAAGCGCTCCATGGCTTAGGACCGGGGTACTTACGGGACCGCCTTCTGCCACCAGTAGCCTCTCACCGACCAGTACGCTCCCACAGAGAGGGCCTCCTCAGGGTGCCGTCGGCCAGACAACGTCGGCTGGCGATCCCCAGGGGGAGAGCCTTCTCTGTGGTGGCACCTGCCCTCTGGAACAATCTACCCCCAGAGATACGAGTGATCCCAGACCTCCGGACGTTTCGTCGGGCCCTCAAAACCTACTTTTTCCAGTTAGCCGGGCTATCCTGATTTTATATTGGTTTTAAAATTGATACTGATTTTAATTGATATGTTTTAAATTATGGGCCAAACTTTATTTAATTATTTTAAATCTATTTTAACTTTTGTGTACAAATGTTTTATTTTTGGCTGTTCACCGCCCTGAGTCCGAAAGGAGAAGGGCGGTATAGAAGTTTAAATAAATAAAATAAATAAATAAATAAATAAATAAACAAATGATTGTAAATTGAGGGCTATTTGTAAATCTGAACTATGTTTCTTTTATATTATTTCATTTTTAAACAATAGCCGCCTTGATCATTTGGTGTCTTCTGGATGTTTGGGGGTCCCACAGCCATCAGCCCCTGCCGATGTGAAACGGCAAGGGATTGTGGGCACTGTAGTCCAAAACACCTGGAGGGCACCGAATCTTTTTTTCTCTCTCACTCGTAGGAATTTTTCAGCAAATTGCAAGAGAGGAGCGTAGCCTACATCAACGTGGACATTGCTGTCTTTGGTAAGCTCCTCACAGGTTGTATGATTAAGATTATGATTTGGCTATTTTCAGTGGTCCTGGGCATTAATTTAAATTAAATTCATAATTGTAGGGGTAGGGAGAAAGAAAGAAAGAAAGAAAGAAAGAAAGAAAAGGGAGAGAAAGAAAGAAAAAGAAAGAAGAGGGAGAGAAAGAAAGGAAGAAAGAGAGAGAGAGAGAAAAAAGAAAGACAGATGAGGGAGAGAAAGAAAGAGAATATGAAAGAAGAAGAGAAAGAAAGTGAGAGAGATGGAAAGATGGAAAGACAAGGAAGGAAGGAGAAAGAAAAAGAGAGAGAAAGAAAAAGAAAGAAAGAAGAGGAAGAGAAAGAAAGAGATGGAAAGACGGAAGGAAGGAAGGAGAAAGAGAGAGAGAAAGAAAGAAAGAGATGAGGGAGAGAAAGAAAGAGAGAAGGAAATAAAAGAAAGAAAGTGAAAGAAAGAAAAATAAATAAATAAAAAGAAATAAAAAGAAAGAGATAGAATAGAATAGAATAGAATAGAATAGAATAGAATAGAATAGAATAGAATAGAATAGAATAGAATAGAATAGAATAGAATTCTTTATTGGCCAAGTGTGATTGGACACACAAGAAATTTGTCTTTGGTGCATAGACTCTCAGTGTACATAAAAGAAAAGATACGTTCGTCAAGAATCATAAGCTACGTTAGTGATAGTCACAGGTTACTAATAAGCAATCAAATCATACTAGGAAACAAAACAATATACATGGTAAAGATACAAGTAACAAGGTTATAATCCTAAGTGGGAGGAGATAGGTAATAGGAAGGATGAGAAGAATAATAGTTTAGTTTAGTTTTAGTTTTATTTGATTTGTATACCGCCCTACTCCCGAAGGACTCAGGGCGGTGAACAGCCAACAATAAAATACATAAATACACAAAATTTAAAAACCCGATAAAATCAAATTAAATTATTTGGCCCAGACAAATTAAAATACCCCAATAATTTAAAAACAGATTAAAATTTACATATTTAAAAAGGGAAGAGATCAGGCCAAGCCCGCTTGATGGAATAAAAAGGTCTTCACAGCACAGTGGAAGGAGCGCAGATCCGGGATCCTCCGTATCTCCGGGGGGAGCTCATTCCAGACGGTAGGTGCCCCCACAGAGAAGGCTCTCCCCCTGGGGGCCGCCAGTCGACACTGTTTGGCTGACGGCACCCGGAGGAGTCCCTCTCTATGAGAGTGTACTGGCCGGTGGGAGGCTATTGGTGGTAGTAGGCGGTCCCGTAAATAACCAGGTCCTAAGCCATGGAGCGCTTTGAAGGTGATAACCAAAACCTTGAAGCGCACCCGGAAGACCACCGGGAGCCAGTGCAGCTCGCGCAGGAGAGGTGTCACATGGGAGCGCCACGTCGCTCCCATAACCACCCGCGCGGCCGCATTCTGGACCAGCTGGAGCCTCCGGGTGCTCCTCAAGGGGAGCCCCATGTAGAGAGCATTACAATAGTAATACAATCTTAGTTAATAGGTTGACAGTATTGTTGACAGTAGAATTAGTTGTTTAGCAGAAAGAAAGAAAGAAAGAAAGAAAGAAAGAAAGAAAGAAAGAAAGAAAGAAAGAAAGAAAGAAAGAGGAAGGAAAGAAGGAGAGAAAGGAAGAAAGAGGGAAAGGAAGAAAGAAAAGAAGGAAGGAAGAAAGGAAGGAAGAAAGAAAAGAAGGAAAAAAGAAAGAAAGAAAGAAAGAAAGAAAGAAAGAAAGAAAGAAAGAAAGAAAGAAAGAAAGAAAGAAAGAAAGAAAGAAAGAAAGAAGGAAAGACAGGAGCAGCGTAACTCTTCAACATCTTTTAATGCTGTGTCTCCTTCCCCAGCTAATGCCACCTTGAGGGTCCAAGGAACGCCCCCAGCTCAAACGGTGGTTTTTGCAGCTACTCAAGAGGTAAGCGGAGAAGGGGGTTCATAAAGCATGCTGGCTGGGGGATTCTGGGAGTTGAAGCCCATCCCTCTTGAAGCATGCTGGCTGGGGAATTCTGGGAGTTGAAGTCCACCCATCTTGAAACTGCCAAGAAGGAGAAACACTCTGTGCGCGAAATTGAAAAACAGATTTCTTTTCATCACCACCCAAAGGGATTTCTTCTCTCTAGGTGGAGAGCACCATCATATTTTTTAAAAATGCCAATTTTGCATCCTCTTTTAAGAGCTCCTTTCTCTTTAGGTCAAGACCCCAGCCAATCCTTCGGTATCCATCTATGAAAACTGGAAACGCCATTTCAACAGAACTAGCTCGGTCCATGGAATAATCCCCAGGTAAAAGGTTGTGTCAAGTGTGTATGTGTGTGTTTTTGTGTGTGTGTCTGTGTGTGTAAATAGGCGGATGCATGGACTTTATACCAGTGGTGAAATACAAATTTTGTTACTACCGGTTCTGTGGGCGTGGCTTGGTGGGGAGGGGTAATATGACTGAGTGGGCGTGGCCAACTTTTTTATTTTACTTTTAAAACCATTTTTTAAAAAATGCTTTCTCTTCTTAAAATCCTCCAGTGATGAAGCTCCCACAAAAATGTAAAAAAAATATTAAAAAAAATTTTTTTTAAAAGCCTCTGATGATCCCAGGTGACTTGCCTGATCGACAGAGGCTTTTTTTCCTTTTAAAAACATTTTTTCTATAATCTCTTCGGCTGAAGAGGTTGTAGAAAAAATGCTTTTAAAAGCCTCTGATTGTAACTTTTAAAAGCATTTTTTCGACCAAAGAGGTTGTAGAAAAAATGCTTTTAAAAATTAAAAAAAAAAGCCTCTGATGATTGTGCGGCTCAGCTGGGCATGGGTGAGGGGGCAGGGATTTTTGCTACCGGTTCTCCGAACCACCCGTCTCCATCGCTACCGGATCGGATGATCCGGTCCGAACTGGGAGCATTTCATCCCTGCTTTATACCCCCATACAGTCATTTCTTCAAGTAGCCCACACAGGATTAATTTCAGGTAGTCCTCAATTTACGACCGGTCACTTAGTGACTGTTCCAAGTTACGACGGATACCCCAAAAGGTGACCCAGTTTTGAAGTTTTGATGCCCCTCCCCCCCACAGTCATGTGACCACATTTTGGATGTTCGGCAATCAGCTCACATTTATAGCTGTTTGCAGCATCCTGAGGTCACGTGACTGCAATTTAGAACATTTTTGCTGAAAATTGGCCTTTGATTCCGGTTTCTAAGAAAAAAGCACCCAATAACTGCCACGAAAAAGGTCATAAAATCAGGTCGATCCTGTGATGACCCGCTTTACGACTCTGATGATTTATGACTGTAATTGCCAGTAACGGTTGTAAATTGAGGACAACTCTAGATCTTAAGCAGCTGTTGACTAACTACACAAAACTGTAGTTTGACTACATTTTATCCATCATGGCTGTATAAACCATAGTTTGTTGCTTTTGGTCTTGGGGTTGCATTAATGCTGGTCCTTACGCTAGCCTGCCCATCACCAGAGTGTGTCTAGAAATATCTTTGTGTGGCTGGCATCACACAATTTTCTGAACTGGCTTCTTTGGGGTTGGAGTTCGTAGAAACGATGCAAAATTTGCTGGTTTTATTGATTAGATTTTTATCCCATCCCGTGACAACAACCTTGCAAGGTTGGTTGGGCAGAGAGAGAAAGAAAGAAAGAGAGGGGGAAAGAGAGAGCGGGAGAGAGAGAGGCAGGGGAAAGTGGGGGAGAGAGAGAAAGAAAGAGAGGGGGGAGAGAGAGAGGGGGGGAGAGGAAGAAGAAGAGAGAGAGGGGGAGAGAGAGAAAGAGAGAGAGAAAGAGGGAAAGAAAGAGAGGAAGAGAGAGAGGGAGAGAGAGAGGGGGGAGAGAGAGAGGAAGAGGAAGAGAGAGAGAGGCGGGAGAGAGGGGGAGAGAGAAAGAGAGAGAGAAAGAAAGAGAGGGAGAAAGAGAGAGTGGAGAAGGAGGGAGAGAGAAAGAAAGAAAGAGAGGGAAAGAGAGGGAAAGAGAGAGGGAGAAAGAGAGAGGGGGAGAGAGAGGAAGAAGAAGACGAAGAGAGAGAGGCGGGAGAAAGAGGGGGAGAGAAAGAAAGAGAGGGAGAAAGAGAGAGGGGGGAGAGGGAGGGAGAGAGAAAGAAAGAGAGAGAGAGAGGAAGAAAGAGAGAGAGAGAGGGAGAAAGAGAGAGGGGGAGAGGGAGAGGGA
Source organism: Pantherophis guttatus (assembly GCF_059756535.1). Lineage (NCBI taxonomy): Eukaryota > Metazoa > Chordata > Lepidosauria > Squamata > Colubridae > Pantherophis > Pantherophis guttatus. Next base: position 10,374,543 of record NC_142080.1, on the reverse strand, counting down.
GAGGAAGAGAGAGAGGCTGGAGAAAGAGGGGGAGAGAGAGAAAGAAAGAGAGAGAGAGAGAGAAAGAGAGAGGGAGAGGGGGGAGAGAAAGCGAGAGAAAGAGAGAGAGAGAGAGAAAGAGAGAGATATTTCATGCCTAAGTCACAACGAGAATTGTTGGAATACGTTGTTCATGTATTTTGTGCAACAACTACAGCAGTATTCAGTAGAGATGGTAGATGGCAGTGTTTATAAAGTTTGTAATTGCATTTTATGCATGACTTTTCTCTGAGTAAAGTTTCCTGCTTCCTTCTGGCAGTTAAGCAGAAAGGCACATGTGGACGGTGCACTGTTTGTTCTGTAGAGCTATATACAGAATTTCTAACAAGAACTCACAGTCTCTTTCTCTCTCTCACATACATACAAAGGCACGCATGTACAGATAACAAAATAAACCAACGTTTTCATTTTGTCCAAACACATCCAGTAGCTTTCTGAACTGACCAGGCCACCCACTCTGCATTGGCACGAAGCCATGGAGTAACTTGGTTCTCTAGGTAGACAATCAGAGGTGGGATTCAGCAGGTTAGGACCGGTTCGGGCGAATCGGATGTTAATTTTAATCTGGTTCACCGAACTGGTTGTTCCAAGGACTGGCTGACCTCGCCCACCCCACCCCGCCCCTCCCAGGAGTCTCCACGTGGCCTGTTTTGGATGCCAGGTAAGTGCAGGGCGTGTGCGGAGGCTCTGGGAGGGCGAAAAACGGGCCTACTAGAAGTCCGGATATGGGCCTGTTTCCAGTCTCTGGAGGGCCTCCGATGCCCGGGGGAGGCCGTTTTTGCCCTCCTGGAGGCTCTAGGAAAGCCTCTGGAGCCTGGGGAGGGTGAAAACACCCCCCCACCCGCCATAGTGCAGGAGGCCGAGTAGGCCACACACACCCAGCAACCGGGCAGCCAACCGGTTGCTGAATTTTTTCAATCCCACCCCTGTAGACAAGAACTGAATGTGATCCAATCTGGTGTGCACCTTGGAAAGGAGGCCACCAAGAAATCCCAAACCCACCCAGAAAAGACCAGTGCGTGCCCATAACCCCCCCCCAGTTCTTGATCCCAATACAAAGGGGAGAGAGTGAAATGAAATAAATTTTAGAAATATGCTTTACTTAAAATTAGAGAATTTGTAACAATTGGAATATTTTTAATTTCATGTTTGGAGTCTATAAAAGGACAAGTTCTAAAAATACAAATAAAATTAATTAGGGAAAACTGCTATATAGGTAACTGATTATTATTAAGATATTGGAGTGTATTACTTGGAATAAGATTTAAGAAAATGTATGGCATAAAATGTTCTGGTTTATTATTTTGATATTAAATGAATGATTGTAATATTAGGACTTATGTTAAATGAGATTTTAAATTTAAGGGGTTTCCTATAGAGATGAAGGGAAAAATGAAATTTGGTGAAGATTAGAGCCAGGATTAATGGGCAATATGGATTCAAAAAAAAAAAGAAGAAAGAAAAAGAAAAGAAAAAAAGGGAAAAGAAGGGAAAATATTATGGCTAAAGGGAATATATGAATTGTATTGAAAAATTGCTTAAATTTATGAACCGGCCAATACTCCGTTCAGAAAAAAATACATTGTTTGTGTGTTTGTCTGTGTGTTAAAAAATGAAAAAAAAAAAAACCTTTTTACAAAATAAACAAAAACAAAGGGGAGAGAGTTACCTTCGTCAACACGTCGCCCCATAAACAAACGAAAGCATTTGGGATCACTCAACCAAGCTAACCCAGATTAAAACAAACTCGGTTTCTCAAGTGATGGCAACTCAGCCATTTCAATTTTCTGGGCAAACTCAGCTGGGATTTTTGCTTGCTCTTTTGCAGCTTGGGGTCCCTGGGGGCTGGAAGTGATTTTGCTCCTTTCATCCACTATCTGGGCATCACCGCGATGGACATCGCTTACACCTACGATCGGGTGAGTCCCTGGGTGTGTGTGTGTTGTGTGTGTGTGCAGGAGTGGGCTGCTGGGGGTTCGCAGGGGTTCGGGAAAACCTCTAGCTAAGATTCTGTGCAGTTCGGAGAACCCCCAAATCCCACTCCTGGCTGGCTCCGCCCTCCCCTCCGTTCCCCTCCCCGCCCCGGAGTCCCCACGCGGCCCGTTTTAGATGCAGGTAAGTGCAAGGCGCACGCGGAAACTCAGGGAGGGCGAAAAACGGGCCTACTGGAAGTTCCAGGCCTCTGGAGGGCCTCCGGAGCCTGGGGAGGCTGTTTTCGCCCTCCTGGAGGCTCAAGAAAAGCCTGCGGAGCCCGGGGAGGGCAAAAACAACCCCCCCCCCCGCGGTGCAGGAGACCGACTAGGCCACGCCCACCATGGCCATGCCCACCTAGCAACCGGGCAGAGAACCCCTTGCTAAAAGTTTTGAAGCCCACTCCTCTTTTGCACACCAGAGAGGGTGGCTGAGGAGAGAAACGGAAGAAGTCCAGAGAGAAGAAGAGCTGAGCTGAATTCTAAATTTCCTTTGGTTAAATAAGAAACAGGCGGTAGAATTCACCCCCTTTATTTCACATTCCCCCCCCCACCCTCTCGTTCGAGCACCTGGACAATAAGAATTGAAAATTGGAGAAACGGTTATGCCCCTAGTCCGTGACTTATGACCGCCATCGAGCCCAAACTTTCCGTTGCTAAGCAAAACGGTTGTTAAGTGAGGCTGCAAAGCTTGTAATTGTGAAAAGCGGCCCATAAGTCAACTTTTTGGAGTGCCGTTGTAACTCTGAAATGAACCGTTGTAAGTCGAGGACTGCTTATATTCAGTATTTTGGATTCTACTTCTAGCCCACATTTCCTTTTAAGACCTGCTTAACGTCTTAACAACCTCAGCTGGGTAGCAACTGCTAGCTCTCATGGACTGAGCTGGAGAAAGGCAGTTTTTAGCAGGTGGATGGGGCACCACAAGGAAATCACAGCTGAAAGTTGGAAAAACATTCTGATAAGCCAGCAATGTGATGTGGTTTTTTTTTTGTTTTCTACTTTTCTTTTCTTTTTTGTCCAGAGCAAAACATCGGCACGCATTTACCCTGCTTATCACACGGCCTTCGATACCTTTGACTACGCAGACCGATATATCGATCCCGGTAAGGATTGGTGGGCGGTGGAACAGTCGTACCTCAAGGCCACTGTTTTTATTTTATTTATTTCATTTATTTGTATCCCCACCTGTATTATTTGGACAATGCAAGGAGGCAAACAGATCCAACACAGATCTTCCCTCCACCTTTTTCCCCCGTAAAAACAACCCTGCGAGGTGGGTGGGGCTGAGAGAGTCACCCAGCTTGCTTTCATGTCTAAGGCAGGACTAGAACTCACCATCTCCTGGTGATTGGCCCAAAGTCACCCAGTTGGCTTTCATGTCTAGGGCGGGACTAGAATTCCCAGTCTCTTGGTGATTGGCCCAAAGTCACCCAGCTGACTTTCATGTCTAACGCGGGACTAGAACTCCCAGTCTCCTGGTGATTGGTCCAAAGTCACCCAGCTGGCTTTCATGTCTAAGGCAGGACTAGAATTCCCAGTCTCCTGGTGATTGGTCCAAAGTCATCCAGCTGACTTTCATGTCTAAGGCGGGACTAGAATTCCCAGTCTCCTGGTGATTGGCCCAAAGTCACCCAGCTGACTTTCATGTCTAAGGCAGGACTAGAATTCCCAGTCTCCTGGTGATTGGCCCAGAGTCACCCAGATGGCTTTTAGGCTTAAGGTGGGACTACAACTCCCAGTCTCCTGGTGATTGGTCCAAAGTCATCCAGCTGACTTTCATGTCTAAGGCGGGACTAGAATTTCCTGTCTCCTGGTGATTGGCCCAAAGTCACCCAGCTGACTTTCATGTCTAAGGCAGGACTAGAATTCCCAGTCTCTTGGTGATTGGTCCAAAGTCACCCAGTTGGCTTTCATGTCTAGGGCGGGACTAGAATTCCCAGTGTCCTGGTGATTGGTCCAAAGTCACCCAGCTGACTTTTATTTTATTTTATTTATTTATTTATTTTATCATATTTGTATACCGCCCTACTCCCGAAGGACTCAGGGTGGTGAACAGCCAAGATTAAAAATATAAATAACATACAAAAATTAAAAACTATTAAAAATAGATTAAATAATTTGGGCTCAAAAAACAAATTTAAGACATCCAATTTATCTAAAACATTTAAAACCCAATTTAAAACCCAATTTAAAAGGGAGAGTTAGGTCAGACCAGCCTGTTGGAATAAAAACGTTTTTATGTCTAAGACTTTCATGTCTAAGGCGGGACTAGAATTCCCAGTCTCCTGGTGATTGGTCCAAAGTCACCCAGTTGGCTTTCATGTCTAAGGCGGGACTAGAATTCCCAGTCTCTTGGTGATTGGCCCAAAGTCATCGGTGCGAACCGGCTGAATCCCACCTCTGATGAAGATTCATTCTCTCCGTCACAAGCTGGTGGAACTCTGACAGCCGCCATCTTGCCTTTTTTGACACGCCCAGGGTATACTGCAAGCTCCCCGGACACCCCCGTCAGTCTCCTCTCTCCCCACAGGATTCACCAGCCACCAGGCCGTGGCACAAACGGCCGGCAACGTCTTGCTGCGCCTGGCGGAGGCCACGATCCTGCCCTTCAACGTGAGCGACTACGGGGAGGCCTTGCAAGCCATGTACGACACGGCCGAGCGGGCCTTCCAGGCGGACCTCCTCAACCACAGCCTCTCTCTTGGTGAGGAAGCGGAGGTGTGGCCTGCCTCGCAGGGCTGATTTTTTATTTTATTTATTTTATTTGATTTCTATACCGCCCTACTCCCGAAGGACTCAGGGCGGTGCACAGCCAAACAATAAAACACATACATACAAAATTTAAAAGTAGAATTAAAATCAAATTAAATAGTTTTGGCCCAGACAAATTAAATGATGTTTGGAGAGACAACAAGGAAGGAGATCCTTCACGTGTCTATGGGGATTCTCAGCCATCCAGGGTCATGTTTTGTCCCAAAGTTGTCTGGTTTTTTTCCTTTTGAAGACGTTTCGCTTCTCATCCAAGAATCTTCTTCAGCTCTGACTCGATGGTGGGGAAGGGAAGGATTGATACTCCTTGCAGACAGCTGGTCATTTGCATCCTTTTAGAGGGTCGTTGAGGCCACTTAGAGGTTTGCCACCAAGAGTCTTGGTGGCGCAGCAGACTAAAGTGCTGTTAAGTAGCACCAGCTGCCTGCAATTACTGTGAGTTCAAATCTCACCAGGCTCAAGGTTGACTCAGCCTTCCATCCTTCCGAGGTAGGTAAAATGAGGACCCGGATTGTGGGGGCAATAAGATGACTTTGTATAAAAAAGAACACCGCTTAGGGGGGCCCGAAAGCCCTACTAAGCAGGTATATACAAAAGTATGAAGGCTATTGCTTAAAAGCATTGTAAGCCGCCCTGAGTCTCCGGAGAAGGGCGGCATATAAATCGAACCAATAAATAAATAAATAAATATCTGTGTCCTCAGGCTCACCTGAGTGGTGCAAATGGGTGTGAAAGGACCCATTTATGGGAGGATAGAGATAAATCTCCAAGTGGCCTCAACGACCCTCTAAAAGGATGCAAATGTCCAGCTGTTTGCAAGGAGGATCAATCCTTTCCTTATCCACCATTCTATCAGAGCTGAAGAAGCTTCTGGGATGAGAAGCGAAACGTCTTCAAAAGAAAAAATAAGTCCAGTGGCCTCTTGAAAAAAAGCATTTTTGGGGCACTGCTTCACAATTTTCTCCAGATTGAACTCTGATCAACAGCTATGAATGCAGCCCCCTAGAGACCCCTTCAAAAAGCTGCCAGGTTGTCACTCAGAAGAGGGAGTGGGCTTACTCTCGGGGACCCCAGCGGGCAGGATCAGGACCAGTGGGCTAAACCAACAGGGAGGGAGGATTGATGGAGCCCTGGGTGCTCTCTGGGCTGGCTGGTTTTCTTACAGACATTTCATGACCCAACTAGGGAACATCATCAGTGCTAGAAGTGAGAGGTGTTTGCAGAGAGGAGGAGGAGAAGAACGAAAGAAAGAAAGGAAAGAGAGAGAGACAGAGAGAGAAAGAAAGAAAGAGAGAGAGAGAGAGAGAAAGAGAAAAAGAAAGAAAGAGAAAGAAAGAAAGAGAGAAAGAGAGAGAGAGAGAAGGAGAAGGAGAAGGGGTCCTGGGTGCTCTCTGGGCTGGGAGCTTTTCTTACAGACATTTCATGACCCAACTAGGGAACATCATCAGTGCTAGAAGTGAGAGGTGTTTGCAGAGAGGAGGAGGAGAAGAACAAAAGAAAGAAAGGAAAGAGAGAGAGACAGAGAGAGAAAGAAAGAAAGAGAGAGAGAGAGAGAGAAAGAGAAAAAGAAAGAAAGAGAAAGAAAGAAAGAGAGAAAGAGAGAGAGAGAGAAGGAGAAGGAGAAGGGGTCCTGGGTGCTCTCTGGGCTGGGAGCTTTTCTTACAGACATTTCATGACCCAACTAGGGAACATCATCAGTGCTAGAAGTGAGAGGTGTTTGCAGAGAGGAGGAGGAGAAGAACGAAAGAAAGAAAGGAAAGAGAGAGAGACAGAGAGAGAAAGAAAGAAAGAAAGAGAGAGAGAAAGAGAGAAAGAAAGAAAGAGAAAAAAAGAAAGAGAGAGAGAGAGAAGGAGAAGGGGTCCTGGGTGGTCTCTGAGCTGGGAGCTTTTCTTACAGACATTTCATGACCCAACTAGGTAACATTGTCAGTGCTGGAAGTGAGAGGTGTTTGCAGAGAGGAGGAGGAAGAGGAGAAAGAGAGAGAGAAAGAGAGGAAGAGAGAGAGAAAGAAAAAAAAAGAGAGAGAGAGAGAGGAAGAAAAAGAGAGAGAGAGAAAGAAGGAGAAGGGGTCCTTGGAAATCTTAAGAGTGGAAATTGAAATCTTAATATCTTTAAGCATGCTGAGTGGTACAGTGGCCTGGAGGTGGAGCTCTCGCCTCACAATCAGGAGGCTGTGGGTTCGATCCCTGGTAAAACTAAAGGTAAAGATTCCCCTCGCACATATGTGCTAGTCGTTCCCGACTCTAGGGGGCGGTGCTCCTCTCCATTTCAAAGCCGAAGAGCCAGCGCTGTCCAAAGACGTCTCCGTGGTCATGTGGCCGGCATGACTCAACGCCAAAGGCGCACGGAACGCTGTTCCCTTCCCACCAAAGGTGGTCCCTGTTTTTCTACTTGCATTTTTTACCTGCTTTCAAACTGCTAGGTTGGCAGAAGCTGGGAGAAGTCACGGGAGCTCACCCCGTTACGCGGCACTAGGGATTCGAACCGCTGAACTGCCGACCTTTCGATCGACAAGCTCAGCATCTCTCTGGGCTCGAAGAGAATATATACTCTACCCCGCCAGGGATTACGGGGGTCATTAAAAGATGAAAAAAAAAATTAATAGCTGTAAAAGATTTCATGCCATTGCAGGTGTCATCTGTTGTCCCACAATTCAAATTATTATATGTCAAGGAAATTTAAAAGGCATTTATCAATCTTTTCCCTTTCTTTGCTTCCCCTCCTTCCAGTTCCCCTCCGTGATGCAGTTGTTCGCTTCAGATCTGCAGCTGCCAAACTCAACCAGCACATCGCAAGTTTGCAAAATGAAGATGCTCCCAGGTGATTTTTCTTTGTTTCGTTTTTCTAATCCTGTTGTGGCCCGTCAGTGGCCTGTGCAGCTAGTAGCTGATTCCGACAGCGAGGAGGCTGGTGTGATGCTGCGCCAGCAGCCTGTGCAGCTGGCGCTCGAGTCGGACAGTGAGGAGGCTGGAGAAGATGTGGTGCCAGAGGCGGGGATTCAGCCAGGGCCTTCAGAACCTCCAGAAGCTCCCATAAGTGAAGAGGAAGAAGAGGAGGAGCCTCTTCTCGATGCACAGGCGCGCAGAGCTGTTAAAAGGCAGGAGTGGCTCCTCAGGAGGAGGTCTCCTCGAGAGTAAGCCTTGTGGCTAATTAGCCACTCCCCTAGCCTACTTAGGAAGGATGACAACGACTGATGCAATTTGCAGGAAACAACTTCGTTCATATTCTTTCGCGTCTTGATTCCAGAAATGTTTGATTCAGCTCTTTGTCAGTTTTCCTGCAAATTGCTTCTGGGCATTCTGGCAACCACAGTAAGATTACGGTTATCTGAAATACTGTGCCTCAGAATTGAGTTATTATTCTTTGGATTCTTGTTGGCTGTTAATGAAGTTAAATGAACAGCCCTTGTTCAGAAAAGACTGATTTTAACTGTACTTGTGTTCGAACAACTACTAAGAAAGCTCATTAGTAGTCCTTCATTAGTAAACTAAGGTTTGTACGGACTTTGTGTGTGCTGCGTTCTTTGGGGTCCGTAGCTGGGGCAGAACACGTCCATACAGTACAGGCAGTCCTCGATTTACAACAGTTTGTTTAGTGACCGTTTGAAGTTACAACGGCAGTGAAAAAAGTGACTCGGGATGGTGTTTCACACAAAGTCCAGAGGGAAGCCGGATTCCCGTCACAATCGCAGTAATTCATTTAACAGATTTCAGAACTGCAGTCATCGTTTAATGACCGCTGTAATCCCTTGTATCGGGGTGGAGTCCCGTTTCCTGAACAAGACACAGTTAGGCTGAGTGGCAGGGGTGGGCTTCAGATCCTTTAGCAACGAGTTCACTGCCCCGTTGCTGGTTAGACATGGCCTAGTCATCCGCCTGCACCATGGCGTGGGCGTGGGTGTTTTTTTGCCCTCCCCAGGCTCCGGAGGCTTTTCTTGAGCCTCCGGGAGGGCGAAAACTGCTTCTCCCGGGCTCCGGGATGGCTGTATTTTGCCCTCCCAGACCCTCTGCACTTACCTGGAATGATGAACGGGCCGCGTGGAGACTCCTGGGAGGGGCGGGGTGGGGTGGGCGTAGCATTTGGGGGGTTCGCTGAACCCCCAGGAGCCCTCCCCTGCTTAGTGGAATGTGGGTAACCAGTCTCTTTCTCCGTCAACCCTGACATCCGTTTAGCCCTTTTGCTCTGCGGACGGTGAACGACCAGCTGATGCTCCTAGAAAGGACATTCCTGAACCCGAGAGCTTTCCCAGACCAGCATTATTACAGGTAACTCAAACCCTCCACCCCTCCACACACACCTGGTGGTTTTTTTCCCCCAGTTGCTCAGTCTGGGCCTCCCTAAGGTTGGATTTAGTCCAGCTCCAAGGATTAGTAGCCCATTGCTACCAGTAGGCTCAAAACAGTCAAATTCTCCTGCAATCTGAAATTGCATGTCCCTCCTTCCTTCTTCTTGTTTTGTTTCTTCTTCTTTTCTTTTCTTTTCTTTTCTTTTCTTTTCTTTTCTTTTCCTTTCCTTTCCTTTCCTTTCCCTCTCCTTTCCTTTCCTTTCTTTTCCTTTCCTTTCCTTTCCTTTCCCCTTTCTTCTCATTTTGTTTTTCTTCCTCCTGATTTCTTTTCCTTCTTTCTTTCTTCTTTTCTTCCTCCCCTCCCCTCCCCTCCCTTTTCCTTCTTCCTTCCTTCTTTCCTTTTCTTCCTTCTAACCGCCCACTCTCCCTTCCCTTTTCCTTTCTTCTTCCTTCTTTCCTTTTCTTCCGTTTTCCCTCTCTCCACTCCCTTTTCTTTCTTCTTCCTTCTTTCCTTTTCTTCCGTTTTCCCTCTCTCCCCTCCCTTGCCCTTTCTTCTTCCTTCTTTCCTTTTCTTCCTTCTTTCCTCACTCTCCCCTCACTCTTTTCCTTTCTTCTTCCTTCTTTCCTTTTCTTCCTTCTAACCTCCCTTTCTCCCCTCCCCTTTCCTTTCCTCTTCCTTCTTTCCTTTTCTTCCTTCTTTCCTCATTCTCCCCTCCCTCTTTTCCTTCCTTCCTTCCTTCCTTCCTTCCTTCCTTCCTTCCTTCCTTCCTTCCTTCCTTCCTTCCTTCCTTCCTTCTCTCCCTTTTCTTCCTCCCTCCCTATAATTTTGATGGGATCTGCAGTGTGTTGAGTGAACTGGCGTAGCTGCCATCTTGAATTTTGTGGCCCTATGTGGTAAAACACCTCTGGCTCCACGCCAATAGAACCGGCTGATAAGAATTCGTATCTATTGTTGCCTTTGAATTCAATTTGCATCTGGGTCTCTCCCTCTGTCCCCCACAGCCACGTCATCTGGGCCTCCCGCTCGTCTTCCGTGGCTACCTTCCCAGGCCTGGCCGACGCCGTGGCTGCTGCCAGAAAGCAGCAGGACAAGTGGGACGACGTCCATAAACATCTGACGGTGGTTATCCAAGCGGTGGAAAACGCTGCCTCCTTTCTCGAACCCGTGGCCGAATGACCCGGTGTTCTCGTCGGCCCTCTTCTTGGGAAGCCTCGATGATGAAAAGTCGGCTTTACGTCTTTGGAAGAAATAAAAGCTTTGCACTTTATAAACCCTTTCTGAGCGTTTGACGCCATTCTCTCGGGCTTCGCGCCCGGCAATGCAAAACAGTCCTGCAAGGTAGGCTTAGGTGGGCTTTGGGATCGTATTGCAGGTGGAATTTCCTTTAAAGCAAGGGTGTCAAACACAAAGCCCGCGGGTCGGATTTGGCCCACGATGTGGTCAGATCTGGCCCGTGGGCCCATCCTGGAAAATGTAAGCGGCCGGCCCATATCGCTTCGGGCCGGTCTACACAGTACAAAGAAGTAACACGCTAGCAGTTTGGGGCGTCGCGTCAAGCTGGCCACGCCCCCCCAGACAGCCCTGCCCCTCCCAGTGGTTTAATGACCCCGTAATCCCTTGCGGGGTGGAGTTGGGGCAATTGAATGGAGTTGAGTGTTTACTGGCCGGATGCTTTCCCTGTCACCAATACGGAGGTTTTTTTTCCCCCAGCAGATATATTCTCAGAGAAATATCAGTGTCAGCATGGCCACGCCCACCCAGTCAGCCACACCCACCCAGTGGTTTAATGACCCCGTAATCTTTTGCAGGGAGGAGTTGGGGCAATTGAACGGAGCTGAGTGTTTACTGGCCGGATGCTTTCCCTGTCGCCAATACGGAGGTTTTTTCCCCCCAGCAGATATATTCTCACTGTGCCCAGAGAGAGAAATATCAGTGTCAAGATGGCCACGCCCACCCAGTCAGCCACACCCACCCAATGGTTTAATGACCCCTTAGTCCCTTGTGGGGTGGAGGTTTTTCCCACCCCGGCAGATATATTCTCACTAATGAGCCTTCTCATTAGTGTCGCAAGGGCTGACCGTTGTAAAGCAGGTCACTCACCGGACTGACCTGATTTTGTGATCTTTTTTTTGTAGCGGTCGTTAAGCTAAGGCGTGGCAATCATAAAGCAAGTCACTCCCTGGGACCAAGCTGATTTTACAAGCTGTTTTGTGGCCGTCATTAAGCTGATGCGGTGGTCGTAAAACAAATCCTTTGCAGTGTGTTTTTTTTTTTTTTGCCGAAAACTGGAATCAAGGGCCACAAGCGACCAGCAAAAACAGCACAAATTATAGTCGCAGCACTGAAAGGTACTGCAAAAGGCCTTAAATGCTGTATTTATGATCGAGGACAACCACAAGAGAGCCCCAAACTTCTGTTGTTAAGTGAGACATTTAAGTGAATTTTGCCCATTTTACGAGCTTCCTTCCCACCGTTGTTAAGAGAATCACCACGGTTGACATGTTATTAACCTGGTCGTTAAATGAATCTGCCTTCCCACATTGACTTTGCTTGTCAGAAGTTTGCAAAACGGGGATCACGTGACCCCCCTTGGGACTCAGCCACGGTCGTAAGTATGAATCACCAGTTGCCAAGCACCTGAATTTTGATCCCATGGGGATCATGGGGATGCTGCAAAGGTCATAACTGTGAAAAATGGTCGTAAGTCGCTTTTGCCAGTGCCGTTGTAACTTAGAAACGGTCACTAAATGAACTGTCGTAAGTCGAGGACTACCTGTGGATAAGTTGTTATTTATGTCATTTATGGTTTTATGTAAATATTTACATCAATATTTAAATGTTTACGTAAGTATTTCAATGTTTACGTATGTATTTAAGTAACGCTTAGAATCCTGCATCCAGTTCTGGTCATCAAGATAGAAAAAAGATGTTGAGACTCTGGAAAGAGTGAAGAAAAGAGCAATAAAAATGATTTGGGGGCTGGAGGCGAAAACATATGAAGAACGGTTGCAGAAATTGGGGTTCTCTAGTCCAGTGAAAAAAAGGACCAGGGGAGACATGATAGCAGCATTCCAATATCTCAGGGGCTGCCCCAAAGAAGAGTGGGAATCAACCTTTTCTCCAAAGCACCAGAAGGCAGAAGAAGAAACAATGGATGGAAACTAATCAAGGAGAGAAGCAACCTGGAATTAAGGAGAAACGTCCTAACAGTGAGGACAATTAACCAGTGGAACAGCTTGCCTTAAAAATTCGTGGGTGCTCCATCACCGGAGGCTTTTAAGAAGAGACCGGACAGCCACATGCCTGAAATGATATGCGTCTCCTGCTTGAGTAGGGACGGGGTCAGACTAGAAGATCTCCAAGGCCCCTTCCAACTCTGTTATTCTGTTAAATGTGGCTAGTTGGCTAGTGGCCAAAATGCAGCCACATAATTCGGCGGGGATGTGCAGCAGCTGTTGAAACTTAGGAATGGGTTGTAAGCAGGGGTTCAATGCTACCGGTTCGCCCCGGTTTGAGAGAACCGGTAGTGATAAAAACTACCGGTTTGGGCGAATCAGTAGTTAGAAAAAGCTCATCCGAACCAGTATTTCTGATGATCCTCGCTGTTCTACTTACCTTCCCAAGCCTTCTTTTTCCGCGCAAAGTGTGCGTTTGGTGTGCAGTGTGCATTTTGGTGCACATTGCACATGCGTGCGCAGCATGTATTTGGCATGCACCACGCATGCGCAGGTAGAAAACCGGTGGCAATTTGCGGAGGATTTCACCACTGGTTGTAAGTACTTTTTTTTCAGGTCCGCCGTAACTTTGAACTATATGACCGGTTCAGTGGTGAAATCTAAAATTTGTTACTACCGATTCTGTGGGCGTGGCTTGGTGTATGTGGGGGTAAATGTGACTGGGTGGGCGAGGCCATTTTTTTTTAACTTTTAAAATCATTTTTTCTACAATCTCTTCGGTGAAGAGGTTGCCAAAAAATGCTTTCAAAAGGCTCTGACAATCCCAGCTGAGTTGCCTGATCGGCAGAGGCTTTTTTTCTTTTAAATGCCTCTGACGGTCCAAGCTGAGTTGCCTGATCGGCAGAGGCTTTTTTTCTTTTAAATGCCTCTGACGGTCCAAGCTGAGTTGCCTGATCGGCAGAGGCTTTTTTTCTTTTAAATGCCTCTGACGGTCCAAGCTGAGTTGCCTGATCGGCAGAGGCTTTTCTTCTTTTAAATGCCTCTGACGGTCCAAGCTGAGTTGCCTGATCGGCAGAGGCTTTTTTTCTTTTAAATGCCTCTGATGATCCCAGCTGAGTTGCCTGATCGGCAGAGGCTTTTTTCCTTTTAAATGCCTCTGACGGTCCAAGCTGAGTTGCCTGATTGGCAGAGGCTTTTTTTCTTTTAAATGCCTCTGACGATCCAAGCTGAATTGCCTGATCGGCAGAGGCTTTTTTCCTTTTAAATGCCTCTGACGATCCCAGCTGAGTTGCCTGATCGGCAGAGGCTTTTTTTCTTTTAAATGCCTCTGACGATCCCAGCTGAATTGCCTGATCGGCAGAGGCTTTTTTTCTTTTAAATGCCTCTGACGATCCCAGCTGAGTTGCCTGATCGGCAGAGGCTTTTTTCCTTTTAAATGCCTCTGACGATCCAAGCTGAGTTGCCTGATCGGCAGAGGCTTTTTTTCTTTTAAATGCATCTGACGATCCCAGCTGAATTGCCTGATCGGCAGAGGCTTTTTTCCTTTTAAATGCCTCTGACGATCCCAGCTGAGTTGCCTGATCGGCAGAGGCTTTTTTCCTTTTAAATGCCTCTGACGATCCCAGCTGAGTTGCCTGATCGGCAGAGGCTTTTTTCCTTTTAAATGCCTCTGACGATCCCAGCTGAGTTGCCTGATCGGCAGAGGCTTTTTTTCTTTTAAATGCCTCTGACGATCCCAGCTGAGTTGCCTGATCGGCAGAGGCTTTTTTCTTTTAAATGCCTCTGACGATCCCAGCTGAGCCGCGAGATCATCAGAGGCTTTTTTTTTTTTTTAACGTTGAAAAGCATTTTTTCGGCTGAAGAGGTTGTAGAAAAAATGCTTTTAAAAGTAAAAAAAAAAAGCCTCCGATGATTGTGCGGCTCAGCTGGGCATGGAGGGGGGAGGGCAGGGATTTTTGCTACCGGTTCTATAAACCACCCACCTCCATCGCTACCAGATTGGGCGATCCGGTCCGAACCGGGAGCATTTCATCCCTGGACCGGTTATATGTCGAGGACTCCCTGTAGACGTTTCTCCCCCTCCCCACTGCATTCAAAGGCAAAGACCCTCCCTTGAGTTTTAACAGTCTAGGCAGGCAAAGCAGCCCAGGCCTCACAACGAAGAACTGACCACAGTTCAACAACACGACAACGTTTATGCCATTTAATCTTCACAACTATTTCGGGAGAAAGGGACCGAGAACTACGGGGGATCCTTGGCTGAAGCGGCGCTAGATTCCTTTTTTTTTCCAGGGGGAGAAATTTTGAGGCTTGGCGTCTACTAAGCGATTACCCGGAAACGAGGGACGAAAGCGGGAAGACATCAGAAGAAATGCCTGAATTGCTCGGCTGAAAAATCCATCAAGTGGTCCAAATCCACTTCACCTTCGGAACCGTCCATAAACACCACCGGCTCGCACTTTTGCCAAAGCATGGCGGAACGACCGCTCCCGGCGTCGAGAAACATGCTAACTCTGCATTTCAATCTCTGGAAATTGGGAAGATAGAAGAGGAAGGGGAAAATGAGTTAGAACAGGGCTGTCAAACTCCAGGACTGCAGGCCGGATGTGGCCCGCAGGGTGCTAAGATCTGGCCTGAGGGGATGCCCTGGAAACAGCAAAGGACCTCTGTTGAGGTGCCTCTGCCAGCGAAAAATGGAGCTCCGGCCAAAGTTACCAGCTGGCTTTCATGGCTAAAGCGGGACTAGAACTCCCTGACTCCTGGTGACTGATATGAAGTCACTCAGCCGGCTTTCATGGCTAAAGCGGGACTAGAACTCCCTGACTCCTGGTGACTGATATGAAGTCACTCAGCTGGCTTTCATACCTAAGGTGGGACTAGAACTCCCTGACTCCTGGTGACTGATATGAAGTCACTCAGCCGGCTTTCATGGCTAAAGCGGGACTAGAACTCCCTGTCTCCTGGTGACTGATATGAAGTCACTCAGCTGGCTTTCATACCTAAGGTGGGACTAGAACTCCCTGACTCCTGGTGACTGATATGAAGTCACTCAGCCGGCTTTCATGGCTAAAGCGGGACTAGAACCCCCTGACTCCTGGTGACTGATACGAAGTCATTCAGCCGGCTTTCATGGTTAAGGTGGGACTAGAACTCCCTGTCTCCTGGTGACTGATAAAAAGTCACCCAGCTGGCTTTCATACCTAAGGTGGGACTAGAACTCCCTGTCTCCTGGTGACTGATAAGAAGTCACCCAGCTGGCATTCATGGCTAAGGCAGGACTAGAACTCCCTGATTCCTGGTGACTGATACAAAGTCACTCAGCCAGCTTTCATGGCTAAAGTGGGACTAGAACTCCCTGACTCCTGGTGACTGATACGAAGTCATTCAGCCGGCTTTCATGCTTAAGGTGGGACTAGAACTCCCTGTCTCCTGGTGACTGATACGAAGTCACTCAGCCGGCTTTCATGGCTAAAGCGGGACTAGAACTCCCTGTCTCCTGGTGACTGATACGAAGTCACCCAGCCGGCATTCATGGCTAAGGCGGGACTAGAACTCCCTGTCTCCTGGTGACTGATAAGAAGTCACCCAGCTGGCATTCATGGCTAAGGCAGGACTAGAACTCCCTGACTCCTGGTGACTGATAAGAAGTCACCCAGTTGGCATTCATGGCTAACGCAGGACTAGAACTCCCTGTCTCCTGGTGACTGATAAGAAGTCACTCAACTCAAAGTCACCAGGTGGCATTCGTGGCTAAGGCAAGACTAGAACTCCCTGTCTCCTGCTGATTGGTCCAATGTTATCCAGCCAGCTTTTGTGCCTAAGGCGGGACTAGAACTCATTGTCCCCTGATTTCTAGCCTGGTGCCTTCACCACCTGACCACACTGGCTCTATCCATATTGAAGTTATCTACACAGGAAGTACAACCCTTAAGCTCCCTGAGCAGGGAGATGGGGATGTGCAAGGGTGAGCTGTTGGGGGTTCGCAGGGGTTCGGGAGAACCTCTAGCTGAGATACTGTACAATTCGGAGAACCCCCAAATCCCACTCCTGGCTGGCCCCACCCACCCCGCCGTGCCCCTCCCAGGAGTCCCCATGCAGTCCGTTTTGGATGCAGGTAAGTGCAGGGTGCGTGTGGAGCAGTGGTGGGTTTCAAATTTTTTTACTGCCAGTTCTGTGGGTGTGGCTTGGTGGGCGTGGCATGGTTTGGTGGGCGTGGCTTGGTAGGCGTGGTAGGGGAAGGATACTGCAAAATCCCCATTTCCTCCCAATCAGCTGGGACTTGGGAGGCAGAGAATCAGGGGTGAAATGCTCCCGGTTCGGACCGGATCGCCCAATCTGGTAGCGATGGTGGCGAGTGGTTCGGAGAACCGGTAGCAAAAATCCCTGTCCCCCTTCCCATGCCCAGCTGAGCCGTGCAATCATCAGAGGCTGTTTTTTTTACTTTTAAAAGCATTTTTTCTTCGGCCAAAAAAATGCTTTTAAAAGTAAAAAAATAGCCTCTTGACGATCATGCGGTTTAGCTGGGATCGTCAGAGGCTTTTTTATACCTTTTGAAAGCATTTTTTCTACAACCTCTTCACCGAAAAGCAAAAAAGCAAAAAAAAAAATGCTTTTAAAAGAAGGCAAAAGCCTCTGACAATCAGGCAACTCAGCTGGGATTGTCAGAGGCTTTTAAAAGCATTTTTTTACAACCTCTTTGGCTGAAGAGGTTGTAGAAAAAATGCTTTTGAAAGTAAAAAAAAAAAAAAGGCCACGCCCACCCAGTCACATTACCCCTCTCACCAAGCCACGCCCACAAAACCGGTAGTAACAAATTTTACATTTCACTACTGAAGAGAATAGATGGGGGCGGAGCCAGTCAGAGGTGGTATTTACCAGTTCTCCAAACTACTCAAAATTTCCGCTACCGGTTCTCCAGAACTGGTCAGAACCTGCTGAAACCCATCTCTGGTGGGGAGGCTCAGGGAAGGTGAAAAACGGGCCTACCGGGAATTTGTGAAGGCCGGAAACGGGCCCAGAGGGCCTCTGGAGCCTGGGGAGGCCGTTTTCGCCCTCCCAGAGGCTCGAAAAAAGCCTCCGGAGCCTGGGGAGAGCAAAAGTGCCCCCCCTCCACCGTGGTGCAGGAGGCCGACTAGGCCACGCCCACCATGGCCACGCCCACCCAGCCATTCGGCAGAGAACCCCTTGCTAAAATTTTTGAAGCCCACCCCTGCCCCTTACCTGAAGCCAGTCATGCCATTGGAGAGCTACGATGCAGATTTACGGACTGCAAAAGAACGGCAGCGCTACCTGGGTGGACATTCTTGGCAATACGCAACACAGATATTTTGGGCTGTGCATCTTACCTTCTGCTCGTGCTTAGGCAAAGCTACGCAGGGAACCGATTCTGTGGACGGAAGCTCATACCATGGGATTGAAAATTTTCGGCCTTCTTCTTTGGTACAGTTGGTTTTCACCAAAAATTGCGTGAAGGTCACGATAGTGCCAGTGGCGCTCTGGAAGAGGAATAACAAAGGTTGGAGGGGACCTCAGAGGCCTTCTAGTCCAACCCCCTGTTCAAGCAGGGGGCCCGATACCATTTCGGTCAAACGGCTTCTTTCAATCTCTTCTTGGAAGCCTCCAAACGCTAGAGCATTCACAACTTCTGGAGGCAAACTGTTCTGCTGGTTAATTGTTCTCACTGTCAGGAAATTTCTCCTTAGTTCTAGGTTGCTTCTATCCTGAATCCTAGGGACCTTGGAGGTCATCTATGCCACTCCGCTGCTGCCCAATGGAGAAATCCTCAGACTACCCCAGGCAAGGAACTATCCCGCAGCTGGAGAAAATGAGTGAGAAACAGACTCACCAGTCATGAAGTGAAGCAGCAAGCACTGAGCCTCGGTGGCGTACTGGTTAGAGCACAGTACTGCAGGCTACTTCTGCTGCCTGCCGGCTGCCTGCAATTTGGCAGTTCAAATCCCGCCAGGCTCAAGGTTGACTCAGCCTTCCGTCCTTCCAAGCTGGGTAAAATGAGGACCCAAAGACTGACTCTGTAAACCACTTAGAGGGGCCTGTAAAGCCCTGTGAAGCGGGCTATAAGTCTAAGTGCAATTGCTATTCTTCCTTCCTTCCTCCCTCCCTCCCTCCCTCGGTGTTTACTCCCTTGAAAGGGGTAAACCCTGAGCTGCTATGTATGGAGTTATTACAGGCCACCTCTGCGAACGGCAATAAATCTGCCCAGTTATCTTGCTGATAATTTATGTAACATCTCAGATATTGTTCCAATACGGAATTGGTTCTTTCACAAGCCCCATTTGTCTGGGGGTGGTGGGCAGAGCTTAAACCCTGGGTGGTGCCTATCAACCCTAGGAACTCTCTCCAAAAATGGGAGGTAAATTGAACTCCCCTGTCCGAGATTATATTTTTTGGAGCACCATGTAACCTGTACACATGGTGGACAAACATTTTCGCAAGTGTTTTTGCGGAAAGGATCTTGGGACATGGAATGAAGTGCACTTGTTTGGAAAACAAATCAGTAACCACCCAAATAACTTTGTTCCCCCCCACTTTCGGGCAATTCTACAATAAAATCCATGGAGATCTTCTTCCATGGGGCATCTGGTCTGGCAACACTCTGAAGTAGTTCAGGTGGCTTTCCAGGAGGTCTCTTGGATGACGCACACACGGGACAGCTGGCCACATATGCCTCTATGTCTTTCTTGAGTGCGGGCCACCAGAATTGTCATTTGACTAGATGTAGCGTTTTCACAAATCCGAAATGCCCAGCAACTTTGGCATCATGAGCGTGCTGTAGAACTTTTGCTCTCAAACCGGCGGGAACATATAACTTGGCTCCCCCCCAAGCAAGTCCATCCCGAAGCGTACACTCATTCGAATGGGCCAGAAACCACTCGTCGGTTTTTAGAGCTTCTTGTTGTCGCTTAGTCAAGTCGTCCGACAGAGTTGGATCTGCTTTTGCCTGGGCTCTAGTAATTACTGGTGCAGCCAGATGCACTGAGGGGATAATTGGCTGAATCACCTCCTCTCTAACATTATTGTATTGCGGCAGTCTAGAAAGGGGATCTGCCATGAAGTTCTTCCCTCCAGGAAGGTAGCGCAGGGAGAAATTAAATCGTTTGAAGTGATGAGCCCAGCAGACTTGCTTTGGGGAGAGTTTATGAGGCGTTTTTAAAGCTTCCAAGTTTTTGTGGTCAGTCCACACCTCAAACGGGTGCTTAGCCCCCTCAAGGAACTGTCTCCATGTTAATAGTGCTCATCGAACTGCAAAAGCTTCCTTCTCCCATATGGACCATCTCCTCTCGGTCTCTGTCAGCTTACGAGAGGTATAGGCATAGGGCCTATTCCTTCCTTCCTTCCTTCCTTCCTTCCTTCCTTCCTTCCTTCCTTCCTTCCTTCCTTCCTTCCCTTCCCTTCCCTTCCCTTCCCTTCCCTTCCCTTCCATGTTGTGCAGCGGTTTGATTGGAATGAAGTATTGCAGGCTAATTCTGCCCACTGTCAGCAGTTCGATCCTGACTGGCTCAAGGTTGACTCGGCCTTCCATCCTTTTGAGCTCAGTAAAATGAGGGCCCAGATTATTGGGGGCAAGAGGCTGACTCTATAAACCGCCTTCCTTCTTTCCTTCCTTCCTTCCTTCCTTCCTTCCTTCCTTCCTTCCTTCCTTCCTTCCTTCCTTCCTTCCTTCCTTCCTTCCTTCCTTCCCTCCCTCCCTCCCTCCCTCCCTCCCTCCCTCCCTCCCTCCCCAGAATGCAGCATTGCAGGCTAATTCTGCCCACTGTCAGCAGTTCGATCCTGACCAGCTCAAGGTTGACTCAGCCTTCCATCCTTCCGAGGTGGGTATGTAAAATGAGGATTGTTGGGGGCAAGAGGCTGACTCTGTAAACCGCTTTAGAGAGGGGGGTAAAGCATTGTGAAGCGGTATATATGTCTACGTGCTATTGCTATATTATAAAATACGTTCTTGCAAGAGCAGGTGGCCAGCTATGAGGGCACACAGAAGAATAAATTTCTCCAAGTTTTTATTCCCTCCACCCGAACCACAAATCCCCCCTGCAGCCGCCTTCGACAAAGACCACAGGATTGCAATCTTCCTAGAACGCCTGTTTCTCCACGAATCTCCCCCCCCCACTTAATCTATTTCCCTGCCTTTTGCCCAGTTCCCCTTTTTTTCTAGACTATTTTTTGTCCCCTTTTTAAATTTCTTAACCTATATTTCCTTACAAACCTTGCAGCATAAGCATAATAAATTGAGAGCAGTCTCTGTGTTAGACTGTGGGGTGAAAACTGTTAACTTAATCTGCTTGCCCGAACTTGAGTCGTTGATCGGAATCGCAGACTCTTCCCGTTTTTCCAGTCTCGACCGTTTTACCCTTCATGTCCCAAGGTCTTACTGGACTTTTAAACCCACGTCTCTCAAAAGTTGCTCCCTCTGCAAAAAAACAACACTGTCTCTAACAAACACCCTTTGAATGGGGTGGGAGGAGGAATGGATTTCCAGAGGAAAAAATTGCAGGCTATAGGAGCCAGGAGCCAAGATGCAGAAAAGTCTCCAAGTGGCCTCAACGACTCTCTAAAACAGTGTTTCTCAACCTTGGAAGCTTGAAGATGGGTGGACTTCAACTCCCAGAATCCCCCAGCTGGCAACGCTGGCTGGGGGATTCTGGGAGTTGAAGTCCACCCATCTTCAAGCTACCAAGGTTGAGAAACACTGCTCTAAAAGGATGCAAATGAGTAGCCCTCTGCAAGGAGTATCAACCCTTCCATTCTCCACCATCCTGTCAGAGCTGGAGAAGCTTCTGGGATGAGAAGCGAAACGTCTTCAAAAGAAAAAAAAAAGGAAGTCCAGTTGCCTCCTGAAAAAAAACCTCACCTTTTGGGACAACTCTCTACAGACTTCCACCTGTACTGTAGTTTAGGAAAGGGTGTTAAAACTCCAGGAAATGTAGTCCACCTCTTTTCAGAAAAAGAAAACGAAAAATCTATCTGAAACAGTGACTCCTTCTCCAACGGCATGCAGGTAAGTGGAGGAACCGAGAAGTAAGAACTAAGGAGAAATTTCCTAACGGTGAGGACAATTAACCAGTGGAACAGCTTGCCACCAGAAGTTGTGGGTGGGTCCAGAAGGGGATTTTCTCGGGGCTCGTTTTTGGAGTGAGAGCGGGCAAATGACAGATAGGGAGTTGTTAGTTTGGGATGGGTCAGGGGGTAGCCAACCTCCTCTGTGGATTGCATAACCCATCATCCCAACTGCGCCCCTTTCCAAGGCTGTCCCTTGAATTACCTTTACTTTGACATCTGTATCTTCTATGGGCCTGTAGAAAGCAGTTTTGTGTTTGTTGAAGTAATCCAGAGCCTGTTGCTTCAAGAACATGGATTCATATATGCTTCTGCTGTCCTGCTGCATAATTTCGCGATGCCTCTTTGCTCTTTCCTCCAGTTCTTCCGAAGTCGGTTCCTCTCGAACCCGTAGCTTCTTCTCCTGTCTTTTTGGTTCTTCCGAATTCGGTTCCTCTGGAACCACTTGCTGCTCCTCCTCTTTTTCCGGTTCTTGCGACGTGGAATTCCCTTTAGGGCAGCAGCTCTTTTCTGGTGGCACTCCTGGTCCACAACATTCCTTTTTCTCCTCCACCATTGAGGTCCCCCAGACCAGGACACAGGCCAGGAGCAGCTGCAGACCCACCAGGGAACTTCTCATGATGGCCAGGAGACGCAGCGAAGGTCAAAACCGTGAGCTGGAGGAAGGAAGGGCATTGATATAAGCTCCGAGGAAGCCTCCCCCTCCAGGAAAGCTCCACCTTCAATCCAGAAGAAGCCCTCCTCCTGAGGTTGGGTCTTTCTCTCTTCTGCTAAGCTTGATCCAAAGAGAAAAGTTGGTCAAACACAACGATCTACCTTGCTCAGAGGTTCTCCTCGTCCTTTTCTCCTCTTAGAATAGGAATAGAATCACAGAGTTGGAAGGGACCTTGGAGGTCTTCTAGTCCAACCTCCTGCTTAGGCAGGAAACCCTACACCACTTCAGACAAATGGTTACCCAACCTCTTCTTAAAAACTTCCAGTGTTGGAGCATTCACAACTTCTGGAGGCAAGTTGTTCCACTGATTAATTGTTCTCACTGTCAGGAAATTCCTCCTTAGTTCTCAGTTGCTTCTCTCCTTGATGAGTTTCCACCCATTGCTTCTTTACCTGCCCTCAGGTGCTTTGGAGAATAGCTTGACTCCCTCTTCTTTGGGGCAGCCCCTCAAATATAAGAAGACTTCTATCATGTCTCCCCTAGTCCTTCTTTTCATTAAACTAGACATATCCAGTTCCTGAAACCATTCTTCTTTATATGTTTTAGCCTCCAGTCCCCTAATCCTCTTAGTTACTCTTCTCTGCACTCTTTCCAGAGTCTCAACATCTTTTTTGACCAAAACTGCATGCAGTACTCAAAGTGTGGCCTTACCAAGGCATTATAAAGTGATAGTAACACTTCACGGGGGTCTTGATTCTATCCCTCTGTTGATGCAGCCTAGAACTGCGTTGGCTTTTCTTGGCAGCTGCTGCACACGGCCGGCTCCTATTTAATCTTATTTATGCATTTCTTCTGACTCACTGATGGAAGCTGAGTTTGACTTTCAAACTCAGATGAGGTTAAGCCTTTCTGAAATTATGTACCATTTTACCTGGGCAATCCATGTCCTCCAGCATCTGGGAAGAATCTCAGGCCAATTTATTTTTGTGCCAGTGAGGACAGGCGTATTCAGAAGCACACCTGTATGTCTGAATGGGCCTCTCTCTCTGAATGGGAAGGGTTTGGGGGTCAGAAGGTTAGTATCGGCTACGACGAAGTCGGGGCCAGATCTGTCGTGCTCAATAAATGGAATATTTCAGCAAAGATTAATTGTTTGGGAGTGCAATTTATTTGAGATGACATCGAAACCTGACACATGGCTCGTTTCATGAAAAGTAGGCGTGGCGTGATAGCCGTCTTCCAATATTTGAGGGGCTGCCACGAAGAAGAGGAGAGGGTCAACCTCTTCTCCAAAGCACCCGAAGGCAGGACAGAAGAAGAAGCAACGGATGGAAACTAACCGAGGAGAGAAGCAACCTGGAATTAAGGAGAAACTTCCTAACAGTGAGGACAATTAACCAGCGGAACAGCTTGCCACCAGAATTTCACTCATCACTGGACGTTTTTAAGAAGATACTGGACAGCCACTTGTCCAGAATGATATAGGACTGTGATGGTGAACCTACGGCACGCGTGCCCAAAGTGGCACACGAAGTCATGTCACCCAGCACGCCCGGTCTTGTCTGTTTGTCTTCTGGGTTTCTGGCACGCATGCACATGTGACGATCATCTATCCTTCGTGTGCATGGCAGTGCCAAAAATCGGCTTGCACATGCACACCGGACAGCTGATCGTTGGGTGCGCATGCACCAGGGGTGGGTTCTACTTACTTTTACTACCGGTTCGCAGCGTGGCCGCGTGCTCTTCTGCGCACGCACTCTTCTGCGCATTTTCGTGACATCGGAGTTGGTGGGCGGAGCCTCCCACCGGTTTTACTACCGGTTCTACAGAACCGGTGCGAACCGGGGGCAACCCACCACTGGCATGCACACTAGTACCCGGAAGTTCAACTTTTCCGGAGCGCGCCCCCGACAAGCCATCACTGGTATAGGATCTCCTGCTTGAGTAGGGGGTTGGACTAGAAGATCTCCAAGGTCCCATCCGACTCTGTTATACTGCTGCTCCTGTTAACCCTGGGCACTCTAAGTATCTGAGATCACAACAATCAGAACAGTCAAGCCACAAAAAGCCCATCCCTGGACTTTATTTTATTGATTGATTGATTGATTGATTGATTGATTGATTGATTGCGATTTATATGCCGCCTTTCTCCCTAGGGACTCAAGGCGGCTTACAAAATGACAACTTCAATACAAATCACAATACAATACCAAATTAAAATCAGTAACCCAATTAAAAAACGATTTAAAATTATACCAGTGTACCCCCAAACGTGTGGTGGGAAGTGATGGACTTCCCACCACACAGGAAGACGCAGTTAAGAGGAAGACAGTTTGGCCGATTTTTTGGTTTCGGCAGGACATGGTCCAGCTCGGCTATTTCTCAAGCTCGGCTGCTTTAAGATGGGTGGACTCCAAATCCCGGAATTCCCCAGCCAGCATGGGAATTGTAGTCCACACATCTTAAAGTTGCCAAGCTCGAGGGACACTGCTCCGGATGGCGATGCCACGTTTCCAGCCACATGCCAACACAGCAAGTTTGTGCGCTTCTGTTCTGGTTGCGTGGCACGGTCCTTCTTGGGTCCCCCCCCCCATCTCCTCGTGCCTCAAGCTCCCCCAAGCATAAACCCAGGTCTTTGAAGCCAAGGAAAATGAAAGCACAGGTCAGTGGCACGGACAGGTTTCCGAACAAAGGAGAAGGGGCACCATTCATTGGGATTTTTGTCAACAAGGTTTTGGCAAAGGGCGTTATTTGGGCTCCCCGAAAGAGGCCCTGTTTCTAAGCCAGCCGCGGTCCAAAGAAAAGTTCAAGGGGGATTATGAAGGGCTTGGCTGAAGCCAAAGTCAACCTGGCCTTTTCTGCAGGGTTTCTGATGCGAAATGTCACTGCCCTTCCGTGCGGTTGGTCGAGCAGCCCGCTGGTGTCCGGGTTGAAGGACGGATGACAGGCGACCACAGATAAGCCTGATTGTGCTTTGTGTTCAGGTTCAGGGTGGGACGTCGTGTTTTCTCTTAGGAAGCCGGTGTCCTGGGTTGCTTGGTTGGTCTGCAGGCTGAGAATTGTCTTTCCTTCCTCCCTCCTGACAGTGAGAACAATTAGCCAGTGGAACTCCTTGCCACCAGAAGTTGTGAATGCTCCAACACTGGAGGCTTTCAAGAAGAGACTGGAGAGCCACTTGTCTGAAATGGTACAGAGTCTCCTGCTGGAGATTCTGTACCATTTGGGGGGTTGGGCTAGAAGACCTGCAAGGTCCCTTCCAGCTCTATTCTGATTGATTGATTGATTGATTGATTGGAGAGGCTAGAACCAGGAGACCTTCGCTGTAGTTCAGGCACAGAGTCCAGCTGGGGGACTTTGGACCAGTCCCTCTTTTTCACTCCTAGGAAGCCCCTTCTGAAAATATCTGGCCAAGAAAACTGCAAGGACTTTCAGTGCAACTATCCAGAGTCATACAGGGACGTGGTGGCTCAGCGGCTAAGATGCTCAGCTTGTCGATCGAAAGGTCGGCAGTTCGGCGGTTCAAATCCCTAGCGTAATCCACGTAACGGGGTGAGCTCCCATGACTTGTCCCAGCTTCTGCCAACCTAGAAGTTCGAAAGCAGGTAAAAAATGCAAGTAGAAAAAATAGGGACCCCCTTTGGTGGGAAGGGAACGGTGTTCCATGTGCCTTTGGCGCTGAGTCATGCCGGCCACATGACCACGGAGACGTCTTCGGATGGCGTTGGCTCTTCGGCTTTGAAATGGAGAGGAGCAACGCCCCCTAGAGTCAGGAACGACTAGCACATATGTACGAAGGGAACCTTTACCTTTCTCCAGAGTCAAGATTAACTCAACGGCACGTTCACAGTCACAAATTGAAAAGATGAGCTCTCCAACGTTCGGTTCCATTGATCTCCTTCAGGGAGACCCACAGAATGGAGTCCAAGGCCTTGAAGGGGATCTTGGAGGTCTATTATTTACTTTTTTTATTTATTTATATCAAATTTATATACCGCCCTTCTCCCTGAGGACTCAGGGCGGTGTACAGCCAAATAAAAACATTAAAATACTATTTAAAAGATATATATAAATTTAGCCCTGTAATTAAAAGACAATGACAAACCAATTAAAAACATTTAAAAGTGTTAAGCCAGCCCGGCTTGCTGGAAAAAGAAGGTTTTAAGGGCACGGCGGAAGGCACCGAGGTCTTGGATTCTCCTTATCTCTGGGGGCAGTTGGTTCCATAGGGTAGGTGCCCCCAGTGAGAAGGCTCTCCCCCTGGGGATCCCCAGCCTACATTGTTTGGCTGATGGCACCCCGAGGAGGCCCTCTCTGTGGGAGCGCACGGGTCGATGGGAGGCCATCGGTAGCAGCAGGCGGTCTTGAAGATAGCTAGGCCCTATGCCATGGAGCACTTTAAAGGTGATAACCAACACCTTGAAGCGCACCCGGAAGACCACTGGGAGCCAGTGCAGCTCACGCAGGAGAGGTGTTGTATGGGAGCGCCATGCAGCTCCCGTAACTACCCGCGCGGCCGCATTCTGGACCAGTTGGAGCCTCCGGGTGCCCTTCAAGGGGAGCCCCATGTAGAGAGCGTTGCAGTAGTCCAGGCGAGAGGTGACGAGGGCGTGAGTGACTGTGCGCAGGGAATCCCGATCAAGAAAGGGCCGCAACTGGCGAATCAGGCGAACCTGACAAAAAGTCCCCCTGGCCACAGCCGTCAGATGTTCCTCTAAGGACAGCTGCGTATCCAGAAGGACTCCCAGATTGCGGGCCCTCTCCGCGCGGGCCAAAGACTCGCCCCCGATAGTCAGAGATGGAGTCATCTGACTATATCGGGATGTCGGGAACCACAGCCACTCAGTCTTGGAAGGGTTGAGCTTGAGCCGGTTTCTCCCCATCCAGATCCGCACAGCCTCCAGGCACCGGGACATTACTTCAAGGGCATCGTTGGGGTGGCCAGGGGTGGAGATGTACAGCTGGGTGTCATCAGTGTGTTATTAGCCGAGTGGTCCCCAACCTTTGTGGCTTGGCGACCCGGTATGGGAGGAGAGGCCGTGTAAATGGCGGGCCAGTGCACGTGTGAGGAGTTCAACTTGCACGAGCGGTTGGCCGGCGGCGTGCATGCCCAGGCGTGCCAAACTCAATTTGTGCAAGTCGAGATGTGTGCGCATGTGCCAGCCCGCCGCTCGTGCAAGTTGCCTGCTGCTCCCGCTGCCCCGTTACGGATAGGCCACGGCTTGGGAGTTGGGGACCCCTGTTCTAGCCCAACCCCTGCTTAAGGCAGAAGAGCTTGTACCATTTCAATCAAATGGCTGTCCAGTTATTCCGTCCAGTGATGGAGCACCCACGATTTCTGGTGGCAAGTTGTTCCACTGGTTACATTCTCCTCGCTGTTAGGAAGTTTCTCCTTAATTCCAGGTTGTTTCTCTCCTTGATTAGTTTCCATGCGTTGTTTCTTGTCCTGCCTTCTGGTGCTTTGGAGAATAATTTGACCCCCTCCTCTTCTTTGGGGCAGCCCTTTAAATACTGGAAGACTGCTATCATGTCACCCCAAAACTTTCTTAGACCAGAGTTCCCGCAACAGTTCACCATAATTTGCGGTGGTGCGGTGGTTAGAGTGCAGTACTGCAGGCTACTTCTGCTGACTGCCGGCTGCCTGCAATTTGGCAGTTCGAATCTCACCAGGCTCCAGGTTGACTCAGCCTTCCGTCCTTCCCAGGTCGGTAAAATGAGAGCCCAGGTTGTTGGGGGCAAGAGGCTGACTCTGAAAACTGCTTAGAGAGGTCTGGAAAGCACTGTGAAGGGGGATATAAATCTAAGTGCTATTGCTATTTTCCTTCCTTCCTTCCTTCCTTCCTTCCTTCCTTCCTTCCTTCCTTCCTTCCGTCAAGTTTCCAAAAGATGCCCTAATTAATTCATGAGCCATGATCCAAACTTCCTTTTGTCCTTCCCAGGTTGGTAAAATGAGGGCCCAGATTGTTGGGGGCAAGAGGCTGACTCTGTAAACTGCTTAGAGAGGTCGGAAAGCACTGTGAAGGGGGATATAAGTCTAAGTGCTATTGCTATTTTCCTTCCTTCCTTCCTTCCTTCCTTCCTTCCTTCCTTCCTTCCTTCCTTCCTTCCTTCCTTCCTTCCTTCCTTCCTTCCTCCCTCCCTCCCTCCCTCCCTCCCTTCCTTCCCTCCTTCCCTCTGTAAAAGCGCCGTGAAGCGGGATATAAGTCTAAGTTATTAGACTTATAACTAGTCTTAGCTATTGCTAAGTGCGTTTATGGTTTAGCTTCCAGAGTCTTGGTCACCACACACACACACACACACACACACAGAGAGACACAAATTCGAAACATGGGCTCTCCATCGTTGGGTTCTTCTGCTGCATCCTTCCTCCAGTCTCACAAGTGTCACCCAGACCCCCAAAAAATGGAAGAAGAGGCAACACATGGTCAGATCTGTGCAATTTAGGGTAATTTTATTCTCCTATTTCAGAACGAAGGCAAAGGCAGAGAGTTATGGGGATTTGGGGAATGAGATGGGTGTGCGCGATGGGTTCCTCTTAGGGTGGGCGAGTGGGGAGGGTGAGTAGTTGCGTCTAAGTGATTATGTGGTTGTTAGGGAAGGCGGGGAGGGGGCTTTCCTCCCAGAGCTGAGCATCAGTTGCTGAGACCTTTCAAAGGTTTGGGTAATTGTTTAATCCCGGGGATTATTGTGCAGTCCCGGCTGGTGACAACTTTCTTTTCGGTTCTCATGTCGAGGAAGATTCCGAAGGTGCAGTTGTGTTTCTAAAGAAGCAAAGAAACCAAAGAGTTAGAAAATGGGGAGGGGTCCCTGAGAAGACAGGGATGCCGAGGTTTTGGATCAGGAAGTGAGAGGTTGGGGCATTGAGCCAGTTTGGCCTAGTGGTGAAGGCACCAGGCTAGGAAGCAGGAGACAGTGAGTTCTAGTCCCACCTTAGCCAAGAAAGCCATCTGGATGACTTTGGGACAATCACCAGGAGACGGTGAGTTCTAGTCCCACCTTAGGCATGAAAGCTAAGTGACTGAGTCAATCACCAGGAGACGCTGAGTTCTAGTCCCGTTTTAGGCATGAAAGCTAAGTGACTGAGTCAATCACCAGGAGACGATGAGTTCGAGTCTCGCCTTAGGCACGAAAGCTAAGTGAGTGAGTCAATCACCAGGAGACGGTGAGTTCTAGTCCCGCCTTAGGCATGAAAGCTAAGTGACTGAGTCAATCACCAGGAGACGGTGAGTTCTAGTCCCGCCTTAGGCACAAAAGCTAAGTGACTGAGTCAATCACCAGGAGACGGTGAGTTCTAGTCCCGCCTTAGGCACAAAAGCTAAGTGACTGAGTCAATCACCAGGAGACGGTGAGTTCTAGTCCCGCCTTAGGCATGAAAGCTAAGTGACTGAGTCAATCACCAGGAGACGGTGAGTTCTAGTCCCGCCTTAGGCATGAAAGCTAAGTGACTGAGTCAATCACCAGGAGACGGTGAGTTCTAGTCCCGTCTTAGGCATGAAAGCTAAGTGACTGAGTCAATCACCAGGAGATGGTGAGTTCTAGTCTCTCCTTAAGCATGGAAGCTGGCTGGGTGACTTTGGGCCAATTACCAGGAGATGCTGAGTTCTAGTCCCGTTTTAGGCATGAAAGCTAAGTGACTGAGTCAATCACCAGGAGACGGTGAGTTCTAGTTCCGCCTTAGCCAAGAAAGCCGGCTGGGTGACTTTGGGCCAGTCACTATCTCTCAACCCAACCTACCTTTCAGGGTTGTTGTGGGGAAAATAGGAATAAATAAATAAAGTTTATTGTCATTGTGTATACACAGTATACCCATAGAACGAAATTCACATAACACCCAGGGACCAGACCCAACTCACATGACAATCCGCAGACACACCCCCACCCACCAAAAATCCCCCACCCCTAAAACCTCCCAAGCATCCACACAACAGACCAAGTAATGCTGTCCAACAGCTCACCGTGGATGGTGTGCGGGTTATGTTCGCTGCCGTGAATTATTTGTCCAAATAATAAAGACAAGATACAAATCAAGCGATCGATAATGTGCCACAAAACCCAGCTGATTTGGTTAATGGATTAACAGAGTTGGGAGGGACCTTTGCAGATCATCTAGTCCAACCCCACTTACTTGGAGAATCCAGATAGTTTTTGCTTGAGGAAGCTCAATGTCATTATTATTTATTATATCCTACCCATCCCAGAGATAAAGGAGAGTTTTTTTGTGAGCTGGGCAGCTACATAAATGTAGAAAAAGGGCGAAGCCGGATTGCCGAGCCTTAATTCAACCATCCCCATTTGAAACCGGCCATCGTTTTTGCTAGGCAGGGCCGGTTGTCCGAGATTCGAACTCGCAACCGTTACCTCCTGTTTAAATTGCGGTAGAAGCTGGCAACCCTCCTTCTCCAGGTAGGCTCTGGAATATTCCACGCCAGCCTCTTCTTGCTCTTCGGTTTTGGTGCAGTTCGTCTCGGCCAAAAGCATCTTGACGTAGATCATGACGCCGATGGCTTTCTGGCGGTCAGAGAAGAGGAAGAAGGAATCGCATTTCAGAAAGGTGGATTTGGATCACCCCGCGTCTCTCACTCCCTCGCCCTTACAAACCTCAGGGAGCTTTTTGAACTGCGTTGAGTTCAGTCCGGACCCTGAAACTTTTAAGGGTTCGGTTAAAAATTAAAAAAATATAAGGGAGGGCCTCTTTGGACCATATGCAGAGCGCCTTTTCAATTTCAGCCATCAGGGAAGTAGAGTTTGTACAATATTTGCGCGCACACACGAAAAATAGAAACAAATTTTGATGGGGGAGTAGAAAAAGAAAAGAATAAATAGGCTTTATATAAAAATGATGAGAGGGAGGGGTAAAGGTTGCAGGCTAGAAACCAGGAGATTGGAAGTTCTAGTCCTGCCTTAGGGGTGAAACTTGGCTGGGTGACTTTGGGCCAATCCCCAGGAGATTGGGAGTTCTAGTCCTGCCTTAGGCGTGAAAGTCGGCTGGGTGACTTTGGGCCAATCCCCAGGAGACTGGGAGTTCTAGTCCTGCCTTAGGGGTGAAAGTTAGCTGGGTGACTTTGGGCCAATCCCCAGGAGATTGGGAGTTCTAGTCCTGCCTTAGGCGTGAAAGTCGGCTGGGTGACTTTGGGCCAATCCCCAGGAGATTGGGAGTTCTAGTCCTGCCTTAGGCGTGAAAGTCGGCTGGGTGATTTTGGGCCAATCCCCAGGAGACTGGGAGTTCTAGTCCTGCCTTAGGCGTGAAAGTCGGCTGGGTGACTTTGGGCCAATCCCCAGGAGACTGGGAGTTCTAGTCCTGCCTTAGGGGTGAAAGTTGGCTGGGTGACTTTGGGCCAATCCCCAGGAGACTGGGAGTTCTAGTCCTGCCTTAGGGGTGAAAGTCGGCTGGGTGACTTTGGGCCAATCCCCAGGAGACTGGGAGTTCTAGTCCTGCCTTAGGCGTGAAAGTCGGCTGGGTGACTTTGGGCCAATCCCCAGGAGACTGGGAGTTCTAGTCCTGCCTTAGGCGTGAAAGTCGGCTGGGTGACTTTGGGCCAATCACCAGGAGACTGGGAGTTCTAGTCCTGCCTTAGGTGTGAAAATTGGCTGGGTGACTTTGGACCAAATGACGTATTAGGTCATTTGGTAGGTAGATCTTTGTAAGTGCGTAAATGGAAGGGGCTTTGGCTGGCGGAGGGGGTTCCTGCTCACCTTGTACTCCAGCTGTCCATCCTCCAGACGTTTGTAGTAGGTTCCCTCGCTTCGTTGATTGAAGTGGGCGATGGCTTGCTCCTTCCTGTGGCGAGGCACAGCATCGGAGGTTTGAGCTGCTTGTTTCATTATCATCTCTTGCTGTTCCTTGGCGAAGTCCTTGTAAATTTCACTCGATTCCCCAGTTGAGTCTTCCGACTCTTCCAAAAAGGGGATCCTCATTCTAAAACGCCTTTTCTCCTTATGGGGAGCCTTTTTTTTGTCAGCCACTTCTTCTTCTACTGCTACACGGGAAGGCTTCTTTTTGCCAGCCTCTTCCTCTCCGTGGGAATGCTTCTTTTTGCAACATTCTTCATCTTTGTGGTGATGCCTCTTCTCGCAACAACACTCCTCTTCCTCATGGTGGCACCTCTTCTCGCAACAACACTCCTCTTCCTCGTGGTGGCACCTCTTCTCGCAACAACACTCCTCTTCCTCGTGGTGGCACCTCTTCTTGCAACCTTCCTCCACGCAGCGACACTCCTCTTCCAAGGAACCCTCCTCTTCCTTGCCGTGTCTCCCTTCCACCGCAACCACGGCCAACAACAAAGCGCAGCTGAGAAGAACCAGCTGGAAACCCAACCAGGACCTTCTCATGATGTCCAGGAGATGTTGAAAGGAGCCAACGATCCTGGCTGGAGGACGGAGGCTGATATACCTCTCAGGAAGCCCCGCCTCTTGGGTTGGCTCCACCCACCAGCTGGTAGAACCCCCGTCTCCTTTAAGTCAGATCTGCCCATTGGCAAGATCTGGGAGGAAGGAAGGGCTGAAGAAGTCCATCCCATCGTTTCATTGTCCCTCGTCATTCCAAGGAGACCTCACTTTTTTTTTAAAATTAATTAATTAATTTATTTTTAATTTGATTTGTATGCCGCCCTTCTCCGAAGACTCAGGGCGGCTTACAATGTGCTCAGCAATAGCCTTCATCCTTTTGTATATTTATACAAAGTCAGCTTATTGCCCCCACAAACTGGGTCCTCATTTCACCTACCTTAGAAAGGATGGAAGGCTGAGTCAACCTTGAGCCTTGGAGAGATTCGAACCTGCAGTAATTGCAGGCAGCTGGTCTTAATAACCAGCTTAATAACAGGGTGCCTTAAACCCCTGTACTACCAAGGCTTTTTCCTTGGGGATGCCAAGGCACCGTAGACAATGGCTTTTCTTCCTTCATCTCGTCAGCAAATTTGTGTCGTGGCAATGCAGGAGAATAAGGGTTAGGAAGGGACCCTGGAGGTCTTCTAGTCCAACCCCCTGATGACAAGAGGCCCTGTACCATTCCAGAAAAGCGGCTGTCCTGCCTCTTCTTAAAAGCCTCCACTGATGGAGCGCCCACAATTTCTAAAGGCATTTTGTTCCACTGCTTTATTGTTCTCACTGTCAGGAAATTTCTCCTTGGTTCTAAGTTGCTTCTCTCCTTGATTAATTTCCACCCATTGCTTCTTGTCCTGCCTTCAGGTGCTTTGGAGAAGAGCTTGACTCCCTCTTTTTTGGGGCAGCCCCTAAGATATTGGAAGACTGCTCTCATGTCACCCCTTTTCACTAGACTAGAAATAGACTAGAAATAGAATAACAGAGTTGGAAGGGACCTTGGAGGTCTTCTAGTCCAACCCTCTGCTTAGGCAGGAAACCCGATATCATTGCAGACAAGTGGTTATCCAACATCTTCTTTAAAACTTCCAGTGTTTGGAGCATTCACAATTTCTGGTGGCAAGCAGTTCCACGGGATAATTGTTCTCATTGTCAGGAAGTTTCTCCTTTAATGCCAGATTGATTAGGTTCCACCTGTTGCTTCTTGTCCTGCCCTCAGGTGCTTTGGAGAATAGCTGGACTCCCTCTTCTTTGGGGCAGCCCCTGAGATATGGGAAGACTGCTATCATGTCACCCCTGGTCCTTCTTTTCATCAGACTAGACATACCCAATTCCTGCAACGGTTCTTTATATGTTTTGGCCTCCAGTCTCCTAATCCTCTTGGTTGCTCTTCTCTGCACTCTTTCTAGAATCTCAACATCTTTTTGATATCGTGGTGACCAAAACTGGATGCAATTATTACCAAGGCCTTATAAAGTGGTATTAAGTCTTCACGTGATCTTGATTCTATCCCTCTGTTAATGCAGCCCAGAACTGTGTTGGCTTTTTTGGCAGCTGCAGCGCACTGCTGGTTTATGTTGTATGGATTATGAGTAAAAAAAATAAAGCTTAAATTTCCTTTATTTACTGGTAGGATTATTGTCCATTTATTCGTACTCATTTCTTATGTTTATACCTGTTTATACTTATATGTTTATATGTTATATTTATTCTTATACTGTACTTATTTTCTCAAACATGCTTGACAAATAAAATAAATAAAATTAACCAAGAGGTACCTGATCACTACTCCAACTTTTGGCAAAACACTTTGTGTGAACACTGGGGGAAACCAGGATTAAGAGCCGTGACTGGGAGAGGGATCTTGGAGTCTTAGTGGACACCCAGCTAAATATGAGCCAGCATTGTGCAGCAGCAGCCAAAAAAGCCAGTGCAATCCTAAATTGCATTAACAGAGGGATACAATCAAGATCAAGTGAGGTACTAATACCACTCTATAAAGCCTTAGTAAGGCCACACCTAGAGTCCTGCATCCAGTTTTGGTCACCACACTATAAAAAAGATGTTGAGACTCTAGAAAAAGTGCAGAGAAGAGCAACCAGGATGATGAGGGGACTGGAGGCTCAAACATACGATGGACGGTTGCAGGAACTGGGCCTGGCTGGTCTAGGGAAGAGAAGGACCAGGGGAGACAGGAGAGCATCTTCCAACATTTGAGGGGCTGCCCCAGAGAGGAGGAAGGGGGTCCAGCTATTTTCCAAAGCACCCGAAGGCCAGACAAGGAAGAATGGATGGAAACCGATCAATGAGAGATTCAACCTGGAAATAAGGAGGAATTTTCTGACAGTGAGAACAATCAACCCATGGAACAGATGTTGCCTTGCCTTGAGTCCATTAGAAGACCATCAAGGCTCCTTCCAGTCCTAGAATTCCATGTATTGCATTGTAATGTCTTTTTAAAGGGGGGGGGCTGTTATTCTTATTCTTGAGTGCCAGGGGGTTATATGTTGTGCGGGTTTTTTTGTATTTTTAATTCTGGCATGCTGCTCAGTCATTTGTGTGAGGTGGGTGGAGGGGATGTACAAAAGGAGTGGGGGAAGGACATGGAGGGAGAGAGGGAGGATGGAAGGAGGGAGGGAGGGACGTGGAGTGAGTGAGTGAGTGAGTGAGGAAGGAAGGGAGGGAGGGAGGGTATGGAGGAAGAGAGGGAGGGAGGGACATGTGGGAGGGAGGAGGAAAGAAGGTAGAAAGGAAGAAAAGAAAGGAAGGTAGAAAGGAAGAAAAAGAAGGAAGGAAGGAAGGAAAGAAGGAAGGGAGGGTATGGAGAAAGGGAGAGAGGAAAGAAGGTAGAAAGGAAGAAAAGAAAGGAAGGTAGAAAGGAAGAAAAGGAAGGAAGGAAGGAAGGAAAGAAGGAAGGGAGAGAGGGAGAAAGGGAGAGAGGAAAGACGGTAGAAAGGAAGAAAAGAAAGGAAGGTAGAAAGGAAGAAAAGGAAGGAAGGAAGGAAAGAAGGAAAGGAGGGTATGGAGGAAGGGAGGGAGGGAAAAAGGGAGAGAGGAAAGAAGATAGAAAGGAAGAAAAGAAAGGAAGGTAGAAAGGAAGAAAAGGAAGGAAGGAAGGAAAGAAGGACAGGAGGGTATGGAGGAAGGGAGGGAGGGAGAAAGGGAGAGAGGAAAGAAGGTAGAAAGGAAGAAAAGAAAGGAAGGTCAAAAGGAAGGAAAGGAAGGAAGGAAGAAAAAAAGGAAGGGAGGGTATGGAGGAAGGGAGGGAGGGAGAAAGGGAGAGAGGAAAGAAGGTAGAAAGGAAGAAAAGAAAGGAAAGTAGAAAGGAAGGAAAGGAAGGAAGGAAGGAAGAAAAAAAGGAAGGGAGGGTATGGAGGAAGGGAGGGAGGGAGAAAGGGAGAGAGGAAAGAAGGTAGAAAGGAAGAAAAGAAAGGAAAGTAGAAAGGAAGGAAAGGAAGGAAGGAAGGAAGGAAAGGAGGGTATGGAGGAAGGGAGGGAGGAAGAGAGAGACGAAAGAAGGTAGAAAGGAAGGAAGGATTTATTTTCAAATTCGCTCAGAATTCTCTGTGCTGTGAAATCCTTGGCATCCTCTCTGCTAGCTGTCCCTGACCTCTCCCAATTTGAGGCCGAATTCTTTTCCATGTTTTCCTAGCTGGAGATCCTGGGATCTGAATGTGGGATCTTCTACCCATGAAGAAGACCCTTGGACACTGAGGGAGCCACAGTCTCATTGCTGAAACCCTCCCCAAAATCCTCCCTTCCCTCTCTGATCTCTTGACGGTGGGCCAGTTTTCTTGGCCTCTTCTGTTTTGGACTCGCCTTTGAACTTTCTCCCAGCCTGATTTTGGGGGGCCACTCAGATTGCTCCCCTCTTTCTCCGGACAGGATGTTATTATTTCTGGCAAGGAGATCCTTCCCTGGACCACGCATGCATGGCCAGTTCTGGCCAGAATACTTTGAAGTCATTGAGGGACCAGAAGTAAGAAGCATCTTCAGAACGTTTTGTGTTTTTAAAAAGGAGCCAAAGATGATAATAATAATTATAAAGTCAGTCAATCCCAGACAATGAACAAAGAAGAGCCTTCATTTCTGAAATCCCCAATTCACCTGGGTTTGACTTGGCAAAGATTTGGCCGGAGCCAATTTTAAGCACATTAGAGATAACCGATGCACAAATATTCCAACCGGCCAAGAAAAATCTCCGGTGACCTGGAAAAATATTGGATTATTCTCCAAAAGGTTAATTTTCTCCATCTTGGTGTGAAAAGACACCTGTAAAAATCCCTGCTTTCTTTCTTTCTTTCTTTCTTTCTTTCTTTCTTTCTTTCTTTCTTTCTTTTCTTTTCTTTTCTTTTCTTTTCTTTTCTTTTTTTAAAATTTGATTTATATGCCGCCCTTCTCCGGAGACTCAGGGCGGCTTACAATGCGTTAAGCAATAGCCTTCATCCTTTTGTATATTTTATACAAAGTCAGCTTATTGCCCCCACAATCTGGGTCCTCAATTTACCTACCTTAGAAAGGATGGAAGGCTGAGTCAACCTTGAGCCTTGGCGAGATTCGAACCTGCAGTAATTGCAGGCAGCTGGTCTTAATAACCAGCTTAATAACAGGGTGCCTTAAACCACTGTACTACCAAGGCTCTTTTATTTTTTATTTATTTATTTTTTTTAAAGGAAGATAAAATTTACTCCACAGTTGTTTTTATTGGGCATAACTGTAGATTGTACAATTATAGAGACTACTTTGATTTTGAATTTAACAACGGCAGCCAGACTTTTGGTGGCGCAATATTGGAAGAAGGAAGAATTACCTACTATTGAAGAATGGACATTAAAAGTAGCTAATTTGGCGGAGATCTCTGCATATTTGAAGGATCGTTCGAATGAAAGATATGTACTGGAATGGAGAAGATGGATTGACTATATACAAAACAAATATGGGACTAAAAAGTTGCAAATAGTTTATGAATGAAATATTTAGATGATTTTTCTTTTTATTCTGACATTTTGGTGCCTATGGGGGAGTTAAAGAGTAAGGGGGAGTTAAGAGCTTATAGCTAGTTTGTTTATGTTAGATTATGTTTGTTAAATGCAATACCCTGTATTTTGCTCTGGGAAGTCGGGGGGGGGGAGGGAGAAGGGAATGGGTGGGGGGAGGAGGGGGGAAAATTTGTTTGTAAAAAAAAAGAAAAAAAAATTCCCTGCTTTCGATATCTGTTCCAACACACTCACCTTTCCCCAAGTCTAATCTTTTAATCCCTTTTCACCCATTTCATCTTCCAGAGGGGTCAGGGGAAAAAAAATGTCTAAACTTAATTTCTCTTTGTTGTTCTTTTTTTCCAGCCAGAAAAAAACAAACGGGACGAGAAGTTTCTTTGTGAGAACAATGTACCTCTCTTACAGAAATTTTAGGTGGACGTGGAGGGCCGGGGTAGGATTTGACACACAAACCAAAAGGACCAGAAATGTCACAATTTCTTTCTTTTTTTTTTTTTAAAAAAGGCAATTTTTTGGGTCTATACCCCGAATGCCAAATTTATTGATTGATTAAACTTATAATTTAAAGAGGGGAAAAAAAAAACATCGTAGAAGGATGGCTTTGGCGGCATCTAAAATCCTTAAATTGGTCTGAGTGGAGCAGTCAAGCAAATTTAACTTATCTCTCTTGCGTATTGAATGAATATATTTGAATTTTGGCTTAAGCCCAGGGGAGGGGGAAAAAAAGGGAGAATTGAGTTTCGAAGGCTGATTCCGGAGTGTCCTACCCAAAGACATCCATTGTGGGGTCAGATCCATGACTACGGAGGGGAAGGCACGTGACTGGACCAAAGAAAGGGAATTTCTTTTAAAAACATTTTTGATTTATATGCCGCCCTTCTCCGGAGATTCAGGGCGGCTTACAATGCGCTAAGCAATAGCCTTCATACTTTTATATATTTTATGCAAAGTCAGCTTATTGCCCCCACAAACTGGGTCCTCAATTTACCTACCTTAGAAAGGATGGAAGGCTGAGTCAACCTTGAGCCTTGGAGAGATTCGAACTTACGTTAATTGCAGACAGCTGGTGTTAAATTACAGTGCTTTAGTCTGCAGAGCTATCCAGGCTCATGAAATGGATAGCTATCCAGCTATCCATTTCACGGCCAATCAAAGCCTTCTTTTAAGGGAGTGGCATTCGCTTGCCCAGCCTGAGATGCCTTCACCAAATCAACTTTTGGGACGTGTCTCAGGGAAGGCGGGGCTGTTTGAACTTGCGGGGTGGAGCCACTGAACCTATATCAGTCGGTGCCCGCCACCCCCAGCCCGCCCATTGCTTCCCAAGGAGTTGTGGTGTTGGCTTTGGCACCATGGGAGGCTACTGGCGGTTGGTCTTTGTCTGCTGCCTACTTGTCCAAAGTCTTTCAGCAGAAGACTCGGTGAAAGGCAATTCAACCTCTGCGGCGAACGACAATTCAGCCTCTGCGGTGAACACGGACGAAGAGCTGGAGAAGAACATCGGGCAACGAATCGCTTCCCTGCGGGAAATGGGGCGAGATGAAATTCGCGAGTTCGACGACTTAGCCTTGATATATTTTAACTCGCGGGAAGCGTCCGTCTTCACAGCCTTGGAGGACTCAACCGTGATGGTCAAGGTAAGGAGTGTCTCGAAGCCACTGAGATGGTCTCCATCTGATGACTGTTTCGGTGAGGATTGTAGCCATTGGGCCATTTAGCACCCTCTCTCTCGTCCCACAGGAAAGCTGGACGGTAGTTCCCATAATTCCCGGTCTTGTCAGTTGCAGAATTAAGGTGATGACCCAGGGCACGGCACAGAGATAACATAAACAGCTGACAGTTCAAACTGCCCCTTTATTGCTCCAAATTTCCCCAAACGCTCCCATGTTTCTGGCAAGTCCCAGAGCAGAGTGATAACAAACCCCCACACAAACCTCAAGCAGCCTGTTTTTGCCTGTCCCCCCCCCCCCCCCGTGATAGAAGAGCACTTTTTGCACGCTGAGAGACGTTTAATTTCCTGCTTGGAAGGGAGTGGTCGTAGCAGTTAAGATGGTGGCTGTGATTGCACATTTGCAGGTGCCATCTCAACTTTTTGGACCTCGTAAGGTTCGTCGATACGCTTAAGTCAACAATGAGCCAAAAGAAGAATTTAAGTGGAGGCTTGAGAAAGAATCAGCATTTATTTTGATCAAAGCAAAAGGCTGGGTAGACCATTCCATGAACATACAGACAAGGTGCATGTAAGGAAGGCCACACCTTGGGGAAGATATGGCATCCTTTTATACCTTCAGAGACATCAGCTTAGTACCCAATTCTGGCCCCCTGGTCCATGCCTTCCTTGTAGCCCCGCATTGGCTGTGCAGCAAGGAACAAGGGGGCTGAGTGCTTAGCAACAGAGGGGCTGGGTGCTTAGTAACACAGGTATTTGCCCAATGTAACCCTGCCAAGCCATGACATAACCCACTCCAGGCACTGAGTTGTACAGAAAAACAAGATAACAATTCTACTGACTCCACTATTATTTCCCACCAATTCTACCTGTCCTATTATGATTATGTCCCTTCAACCTCTCTCCCTGAGGATGACTTTGCCCTTTGGGGAGCATCTCACAGTCAAAACACCGCTGATTGTTTTCCTAGAAAGCCATCGGATCCATGGTGTACCTGTGGATGACCGTGGAAAAGACCAACTGCACCAAAAAAGACATAAAATATCGCAGCATATTTGACATCGAGAGACTCTCGGACTCTGAAAACGAAGAACCCACGAAATATTGTGGGCCACTTGCTGGTGAAGACAAGGAGGTGAGGAAATAGGGTTTGGCCTTTAATGGGGCTGCATGGGAACCCCATCCTGGGAAAACTCAGCAGAGTAACACCTTCCAGCGACAGGATCCCCGGCAAATTGATTCATTTTTAATTATTTTAGATATTTTAATGTCCTGCCTTTATTGTTTTACTAAAGGACTTAAGGCAGGAACGTATGTAATAGTTCTTCTTCCTCCTATCTTCCCCACAACAACAACAACTCTATAAGGTGGGTTGGACTGAGAGAGGGACTGGGCCAAAGTCACTCAGCCGGCTTTCGTACCTATTGCCTACGGCAGGACTAGAACTCAAGGTCTCGGAGTGATTGGGCCAAAGCCATCCGATTGGCTTTTGTGCCTAAGGTGGGACTAGAACTCACTGTCTCCTGGTTTCTAGCCTGATGCTTTAACCACTAGACCAGGGCAGGGGTGGGCCGCTGGGGGTTTGCAGGGGTTCGGGAGAACCTCTAGCTAAGATTCGGTGCTGTTCGGCGAACCCTCTAAATCCCACTCTCGGCTGGCCCCGCCCAACCCTCCCCGCCCCTCCCCACGCCGCCCGTTTTGGATGCAGGTAACTGCAGAGTGTGCACGGAGGCTCGAGAAGGGTGAAAAACGGGCTTACCGGAAGTTCGGGAAGGCTGGAAACGGTCCTCCGGAGCCTGGGGAGGCCATTTTCACCCTCCAGGAGGCTCAAAACAAAAAGCCTCCGGAGCCTGGGGAGGGCAAAAATGACCCCTCCGCCCGTGGTGTAGGAGGCCAACTAGGTCACACCCACCATGGCACTGCCCACCCACCAACCAGGCAGAGAACCCCTGGTTAAAATTTTTGAAGCCCACCCCTGGACCAGGGGTTTCCAACCTTGGCAACTTTAAAACTTGTGGACTTCAACTCCCAGAATTCCTCAGCCAGCTTTGCTGGCTGAGGGATTCTGGGATTTGAAGTCCACAAGTCTTAAAGTTGCCAAGGTTGGAGACCCCTGCTTTGCTGGCTGAGGGATTCTGGGACTTGAAGTCCACAAGTCTTAAAGTTGCCAAGGTTGGAGACCCCTGCTTTGCTGGCTGAGGGATTCTGGGATTTGAAGTCCACAAGTCTTAAAGTTGCCAAGGTTGGAGACCCCTGCTTTGCTGGCTGAGGGATTCTGGGACTTGAAGTCCACAAGTCTTACAGTTGCCAAGGTTGGAGACCCCTGCACTAGACCATGCAATGTGCCTGTTAACCTGTTTTCTGGAGGCTGAACTCTGGATTTAAACTCAATCATTTAATTTTTTTT
This sequence comes from Pantherophis guttatus, assembly GCF_059756535.1. Lineage (NCBI taxonomy): Eukaryota > Metazoa > Chordata > Lepidosauria > Squamata > Colubridae > Pantherophis > Pantherophis guttatus. The sequence goes on along the minus strand of NC_142080.1, from coordinate 10,333,185 downwards.
TTTAATCTAGAGCAGGGTTTCTTAAAAGTTTGGTCCTAGGACCCTGGGAGGCCCCAAGATCCTCTTAGGGCTCCCTAAAATCCAAATGACTTGCAAGCCCAAATTGAAAAATAATACAAAACAGGTAGTCCTCGACTTACAACAGTTCGTTTAGTGACCCATTCAGAGTTACAACGGCACTGAAAAAAGTGACCTGTGACCATTTTTCACACTTAAAGACCGTTGCAGCATCCCCATGGTCATGTGATCAAGATTCAGATGCTTTGGCAACGGGCTCATATTTATGACGGTTGCCAACGTCCCCGTGGTTATGTGATCTCCTTTTGCGACCGTCAGACAAGCGTAGTCAATGGGGAAGCCAGATAACTTTAACAACTGTGTTACTAACTTAACAACGGCAGCAATTCACAGGGGTCTGCAACCTTAAAGGCTCAAAAAGACATTTGGACCCGTTTCCCACAGAAAAGAAAACACCGGGAGCCACAAAACCTTTCCGGTGCCTGACTATATCTTGACCGGCCACAAAACTAGCATACGTAGTTGAAACAAATGTTTTGTTTTCTTCTGAAACTTTTATTTTCTTGGATTTATCCATGGTTGGCCTACCGGGGGTTGAAAAGCTCAATAAATCGCGTACCGGCAGGTGTCACACATTGGCGGTTGTGACACATATTTTGAGTGACAGGGAGCCGCAGCAGAGGGGTGAAAGAGCCACATGCAGCTCCAGAGCCGCAGGTTGCTGACCCCTGACTTAACAACTATCTCGCTTAGCAACAGAAATTTGGGGCCCAATTGTGGTCGTAGGTCGAGGATTGCCTGTAATGTACAGAAATGCATCAAATTAGACAAAACCGGGTTCCACCCGCAATGCATTGAGCAGCATGTTTTAAATGACTCTTGCTCACCTTTTGGAAAAAAATAACTCGTTGGAGGTTTTCAAGAAAAAATAGGACGTTCATTTTTCCAGAATTGCGTAAATTCTCCTGCCTTGAGTTGTGATTCCACTACCGTGTTTCCCCAAAAATAAGACCCTATCTTATATTTTTTTTGAACCCTGAAATAAGCGCTTGGCCTTATTGCCATGCGCTCAAAAGTCCGATTTGGCCTTATTTTGGGGGAAACAGGGTATCATGACCCCCTTAGAATCAGAGATGGAAGGGACTAACCCAGTGGTGAAATGTAAAATTTCTTACTACCGGTTCTGTGGGCATGGCTTGGTATTGGTGGGGGCAATGTGACTGGGTGGGTGTGGCCAACCTTTTTTTTTTTTTAAACTTTTAAAACCATTTTTACTACAACCGGCTGAAGAGGTTGTAAAAAAAAAAAAGCTTTTAAAAGCCTCTGACGATCAGGCAACTCAGCTGGGATCGTCAGAGGCTTTTAAAGGCATTTTTTTTTCCTACAACCTCTTCGGCTGAAGAGGTTGTAGAAAAAATGCTTTTAAAAGCCTCTGACGATCTCAGCTGAGCTGCACGATCATCAGAGGCTTTTTTTTACTTTTACTTTTAAAAGCATTATTTCAGCCAAAGACGTTGTAGAAAAAATGCTTTTAAAAGTTAAAAGAAAAAAAGCCTCTGAGGATCGCGTGGCTCAGCTGGGCATGGGGGTGGGGCAGGGATTTTTGCTACCAGTTCTCCAAACCACCTGCCGCCATCACTACTGGATCGGGCGATCCGGTCTGAACTAGGAGCATTTCACCCCTGGACCAGCCTCTTGTGTTTTTATGTTTCCAGGCAAGAGTGACGCTCATTTTATGTAAAGCTCATTTGAAATTGTGATGGGAAACTTTTTACTGCACGTTGAACTTTCTAACATGTTCCTTGGTTTCCCTCCCCGTCTACCTCTCTCTCCCTTTCTATTTTCAGCAACTGGAATGCAAATTTGACATTTTTAAAAATGAAAGATCCTACTGTGAGGCTGTAGTGAGCCATGACTGCAAGTCAGTTAGAGTGATCGATAACGATTTTATTCTTGGTGAGCATCCTAAGTGAATGTGATGAAGCAAGCTGGAAGACAGCCGCAGAAAAGGAGATGCCTGCTATTGCCCCACCTCATGCTAGAATCGCCGGTAGCCCCCTCTTGCCCCCCTTGTCCTGAAATAGGAGAATAAAATAAAAGCTTGGCCTGCTGAGTCTCTCACCTCTGCTCCTTGCAAAATTCTATTTATTTCCCAACCATTGCAACTGCAGAAGAGGTCAACAAGACTCTGCAACTCAGTGGTGGGTTGTGTTCTGTCCCCGTCTCACACATGCACATAAACAGATAGCCAGAGGTTAAATAAAACTGGCAGACAACAAATTCTTTCGATAAGAGGCTTGGCAGCAACCCAGTAGCAGCTTGCCAAGAACTTTACTCATAGAGGGAGGGGGTGTTCCTCCGACAGATAAACCCAAACAAGATACACACAGTTCAAGAATTGTCAAGTCCAGTCCGTATTAAATCCAAGGCAGATAACGTTGTTTCAAAGATACAATGTGACTCGCTAGTAGTTTGCTTTGTCCGTTACAGAGTCTGAATGGCCACCTCACCTCCTTTTATCCCCTGTGGGGTGTGGTCCAGTGACTCAGCCTAATCTCTGGCACGCCTCTTCTGCTGCGCGCGCCTGTCTCTCCGATGCTGGCGTGGATCCAGCCAAGACTTATCTCCGTCACTGTCCGACTGCGAGGAGATACCTGGCTCCTGGCCAATCTCTTCTTCTTCAGGAGACACCTGAGGCATTGCCAGAGAGGAGGGTCCTGGAGAGGGAGGCCTGGCCAACTCCTCTCCTTCATGTTCGGAGCCTTCTCCCGCCGATAACACAGGCTCAGGTAACGGAGCCGCAACAGGTTGCTACCGGTTCTCCGGTAGTGGAAATTTTGAGTAGTTCGGAGAACCGGTAAATACCACCTCTGCCTGGCCCCGTCCCCAATCTATTTGCTGCCTTCCGAGTCCCAGCTGATCGGCTAGAAGGAAAAAGAACTGTTTAAACTCTTGCCGCGGGGCTTCAAAGGGCCGCCCTGCAGCTGATCAGTGGTAAAAGACAGTGTGGTGGTAGACCAGTGCGCTGGAAAAACAAATGGGTAGACCAGTCTGCTCCAAAATAAATAGGTAGGCCGGAACGCTCCGAAAACAAATGGGTAGACCAAAAACAAATGGATAGATCGGTACGGCTCTGCAAGCAGTTAAAAGCCTGGTAGACCATTACCGCTGCTAAATCCTAAAGAATTCTTTGTCACATGAACGTCAAACCACGGCCACAAAATAAGCCATGCCCACAGAACCGGTAGTAAAAAAATTTAGAAGCCACCCCTGCTCCAACTGATTGGAAAGCATCTGTTAACTCCAGGGGTTCAGTGGGGCTGACACACGGAGGGATTAAATTTAGACCCACATAGACCCAGTTTGGGTCACCACACCACACCACCAATGTTTGAGGGGCTGCCCCAGAGAGGAGGAAGGGGGTCAAGCTGTTTTCAAAAGCCCCCGAAGGCCAGACAAGGAAGAATGGATGGAAACTGAATAAGGAGAGATTCAACCTGGAAATAAGGAGAAATTTCCTGACAGTGAGAACAATCAACCGATGGCACAGAAGTTGCCTTCGGAGGTTGTAGGAGCTTCATCCCTGGAGGCTTTCAAGAAGAGACTGGACTGCCATCTGTCAGACATGGTGTAAGGTCTCCTGCTTGGGTGGGGGGTTGGACTAGATGACCTCCAAGATCCCTTCCAACTCTGTTAATCTGTAATACACTACAAGTAGTCCTCGACTTACAATTGTTCATTTAGTGACCGTTCAAAGTTACAGCGGCACTGAAAAAAGTGACTTATGACCGTTTCTCACACTTATGACCGCTGCAGCATCTCCATGGTCATGCGATCAAAACTGGGATGCTTGACAACTGACTCCTATTTATGACGGTTGCAGTGTCCCGGAATCATGTTGATCCCCTTTTGCGACCTCGACAAGGAACGTCAGTAGGGAAGCCAGATTCACTTAACAACCGTGTTATTAACTGAACAACTGCAGGGATTCCCTTAACAATGGTGGGAAGCAAGGTTTGTAAAATGGGACAAAAAAAAAAATCACTTAAGGACTACCTTGCTTAGCAAAGGAAATTTTGGGCTCCATTGTGGTCGTACGTTGAGGACTATATGGAGAAAATTGGGACCAAAAAGACTCAGCAGGAAAGAACTCTGCATATGCAGTAATGATTTTTTTTTTTTTTACATATCCTGACATACATTTAATCTGTGGGTCTGAAAAGTCAGTAAAATCCAATTTTTGCCCCCCCCACTATGGTTTTATTTATTAAATTTTGAGAGGAGAAATAGGAATCAGTGAATCCCTTTTCCCAAGGGAAAACATCTTAGGTTTCCATTTATTTTTTTGGAGAAAATGGCAGCAACGGAGAGATGTTTCAAGATACAAAGGAAAAATAATAATATTTCTGAAACAGCAAAAACAACTCCTTCCTAGCCTTGTGGCATTATAGAGGAAAATTGGGGCAAAAAAGGGCTTGATAGGAAAAAAGAACTCTGCACATGCCCTGAGGAACAGCAGATTAAGAGGAGTTTGTGTGATCTTCCACAAAATGTTTTCTTTAAAAAGACATAAAATGCGGTAGCCTGTTCCTGATAGGGGAAGTTTTATTTGGGGGGATTCATTCCTGCCTAAGCAGGGGGTTGGACTAGAAGACCTCCAAGGTCCCTTCCAACTCTTGTTATTCTATTCTATAATTCTATTCTATTTAGCAAATTTGGGGTTACCCATTTCAAAACACTATTAGAAATACTTAAATGTCCTGGTGGAAGAAAAAAAAGGGGGGGGGAGGCAAAGTGACCCAGTTTCCCTTGGCCGTTCAGGGAAAAATTCATGAGGTCATTTGAAATAGAGGAGTAAGAAAAACTGCAGAAGGCCAGAAATAATCCGGCCGCCATTTTGAGGCAGAGCTCCTTCCTTCTTCACCATTTCTGTGAGGCGGGCCTGGAGTTGCATGAGTGACAGGCCTCTTGTTCAATCAGAGGAAGCGGAGTAGTCAGGCCACCTGCCAGCCAGCCAATCCCAGGGAGGGGCGGGGAGATTTTGGCAGTTGGTGATTTTTTTTTTTCCACCTCGGTTGTCTCAGTCTCTTGTCTGGGGAGGTTGTCGGAAGGTGGTGTTGGGCGTTTTGGCGCCTGACTGCTATTTTATTTCTGTTTTCTAATTAGCTAGAGGTTCCATTCCACTTTAGGCACTCTTTATCTTCCTTTTTTATTGCTCTGGAGTCAGTCTTGAGTCTGGCAGATGTGTTTGGCCTGGCCTTCTCCCTCCTGGGGCTGAGAGAGATAAAGAGACTGGGCCAAACTCCTGTAGCTGGATTTTGTGTCTAAATTGGGATGGAAGTCCGCTTTCTCTGCTCCTGCTCAATCCCAACACCAAACCAAGACAGTAAAATTTGACAAAAATAGCTCCCCTTCTCCATTTTTAGCTGGATATTGGAAGGGGGCGGCAGATTTAAGAGCTACCTAAAGAGTCACTTTTATATGGGAGATTGCTGGCATAAAATTTTAAAATTAAGAGCATATTGGCCCCTGGGGCCTGTTTTTGGACAAGCCAAAGAGGAAAGTGAGAAAAATCCTAGGTGGTGGCAAAATCCGTAGAAATTTATCCTTCCTGCCAGCAAGAAATCCCTTCAGTTGGTGATTTCTCCAGACATTTATATCCTGAAGGATGTGAAACCCTTCAAGACTGAGATTTCTCTTTCAAAAATAACCAGTTGGGCAACTCTCATGAAACTCTTTGTTTCTCCTTCTTCCCTGATAGCAAAATCTTAACATAAACAGGGAACTGAGGCAGTAGAAGATTTCTCCATTGTGTAATTTTAAAAAAATGTAATAAAAAGAATAATCCCCCACAGAGGAAAATTTAAAAAAAAAAAATTAGAATGCACAGAAATGGGTAGATTAACACTTAAGGAAGAAGCTGAATCCTTTTTAACATGGGACTTATTTTTATCAATGGCTAACTAGCGGAGACAAGAGAAATTTGGAAGCATAAGACAATAATTGCATAAGGAAGGTTTATTAAAATGGATAAGCAAATATGTGATCAAAATGTTATGGATATTATGATTACTATTTCTCAAAATGTACTCAGACAACATGCTGTTTATATAAAATAAAATATTAAATAAAAAGTTTTTAAAAAAAGATTCCTCCATTGATAACCCTGAAGGAAGCGATCCCTCAGATTGGGGATCTCTTTCAAAAGACCAGTTGGGCAATTTTAATCATTTCCTTATCCTACCTTGGTAGCAAAATCTGAAAAGACCAAGTGGGAACAGAGATGCTATTTAGATCACCCTAATCTCTTTGCATCTCCAAACAGGATATTTTTTTTTAAAAAAAGGATTGAATAATCTAAAAATCTCCAAAAGGAAGGAACCGAAGCACTATGTCGTTTCTGGAAAGTAATAGTTTTTGGAATTCAAAGGAATGACCCAAAGTCTCATGAATAGGCACATTGTCAAGACCAGAATTTGTAGCCCTGCAGTCACTATTTGAGGCTGGGCACTTCTCTTCTGGCTGCGTCCAACCTCTTTTAATAAAAAAATAAATAAAATGTCATTGCACATGGTACAACGTAATTAAATGCCATCTTCAGTGTACATTATAACACTAAAAATAAAAACACAATCATACATCCTTTACATTCTATATAATTGAAATTGAAATAACAAAAGATCTACCTCCTAGCAGAGCCATAATAGGAATTGCCCAAAGCCCCTTCCATACATCATCACCCAGCAAGAGTCAACCAAGCTTGGGACTCAGGACAGCCTACAGAGTTGACCCTGCATGGCCCCATGGGAGTCTGACAACCAATCAGAATACAAGCTCAAATTCAAAAGCCCAGAGAGGGTATAAAACTCAGGTACTCTCAGCATCTCTGCCCCTTTTTTTCCCTCTACGCCCAATATCATCGAGGCATGCGATCCTGTCCATTAAAACCATTCTTCCAAACCATTCTTCCATGTTTCCAGTATCTTTTTCCCCACTTGGAACTGAACCCAGATGGACATTTCTTCCAACAAGGTTTCATGCTAAAAGGAAGCACCTGAATCTCCCCATCTATACTTTTAGAGGATTAGAGCATACACAGAGTGCACCTAACTCAGCTTTTGATACTCCTTGCTGCTGAAAGAAGCTCCATTGTAACCTTAATGTGCCAACTGAGGAGATAAAGCCTCCAGGCTTAATTGCCAAGTTTAGCCAAGTAGCCTCCAAGTAACTTGCTCTTAACTTCAAAATGTGAATTCTGCCAGTTTGCTGTAACATAATGTGAAGATTACAAACTGGTCTAATACGCTAGAAAGTGTATTCCTTTCCCCATTTGAGGTCTATTCTTTTCAGAGCGCTGAGAAAATCATGAGCTTTGCATAAAAGCGCGGATATGAAATGTTTCTATAGCAATGATGATCTATGCAATCAGTGTGTAGACTATAAGAAGAAGGAAAAAGTTTTTTCCCCGCGCGTGCCTGCTTTTCTGTCCTTGCCTTGCTGTTCAAGGACTAGCAAAGCCCCTGTAGATACTATTGCCTGAATATCCAAAATGGGCGGTGGGGGGAGTGTTAGTAGCAAGCTTTGATAAAACATGGCACATGCTGTGTAACATGAAAGAGCCCGTGGTGGAAGGAAGAGGACACTGGTTTCTGCAATATCTTTGCCTAAAATTTTAGCCTGTCCTGGCATAAAATGTTGGTCTGAAGAGTCAGTAATGACGATTCTATATTGGTCCCTATTGTGCAATTTTTTTATTAGCTTTTGAGAGGAGAAATAGGAATTTTCCAAGGAAAATTGGTCAAAAAAAGAGCCATCTTATGCTTCCATTTGTTTGTTTTTGCAGAAAATGGCAGCAAGAGAGGCTGGGAGAAAACCTTCACAACTCAGAAATTTAAGGCCAAAAGAGAGAAATAACCCTCAAATATACACCCACAGGGAATAATTGGTGGTTCAGGTAACTCACTGCGCCAGGAGAGAAGCTGGAATGGAGCCAGAGGTCAGGATGGCCGAACGGGAGCCTGGAAATAGCTGCTTTAAGCTGCGGCTTAAAAACGCGGCAAAATAAGGCACGGAAAAGCCTTGCGCCAATAATAAGCAGCAACCGACAGAGGAGGAAAGGAAAACCTCCCAAATGGCCCCAAAAGGGCAGAATAAAGCTGCTTGTAAGCGCGGCGGTGCTTCCGCACGTGTGCGCTGCTGCGGGGCTGCTCGCGGCCGCCGGAACGCTCCTAGCGCTCCCCAGCTGATTTCAATTAAATCCTGCTGCTCCGATGCAAATAGCCAGCAAAATAAACAGAAATAAGTAGAAATCTAGCCCAAAAGCTCTCCCCACGTGGAATTAATAGGGAGAGCTAAACAGACACGACTGTCCTTTACCAGACCGAGTCGAAAAACTAGGATGAGTCACATCCCAAATGTGACCGGCGTTTCCTCCGTGACTGAGAGCGATTAATACCACATTGAATTGTCCCATGGAAAATTGGCAAATTGTCCCTCCTGATCCCGCCTGATTGAGTCCCAGAACAATTCTTACACAAAGATTTAATCTAAGCCAATACATCTGGCAAACCAAGTTTTATACAGGTATGAATTTACACCCTGGCTTTGAAATAAATTCCCACCACTTTTTGTACGATTCCCATGGTGTACGATGAGAACTTAAAAATATAGGTAGTCCTCAATTTACAACCACAATTAAGCCCAGAATTTCCATTACTAAGCAAGGTGGTTATTAAGTTAGTCGTGCCTGATTTTATAACTTTTTTTGGCGATGGTTGTTAAGTGAATCACACTCTTGTTAAGCGAACACAGCTTCCCCCATTTAATTGGAAGCTGGGAAGGTCACGCGTGGTGATCACATGACCTGGGACGCTGCAGCCATTGCAAATACATGCTAGTTGCCAAGCACCCTTGATCACATGATCAGGAAGATGCTGCAATGGTCATAAGCGAGAGCTGGTCATGTCACTTTTTTTCGGTGCCTTTGTAACTTTGAATGGTCATTAAATTAATGGTTGTAAGTTGACTAATAAAGCAGGCTAATCAATAACAAATGTAATGGTCTATGACAAACTTGGTTTAAGAATGTAATGGCAGACCAAAGTATGTTTAATAGGCCTCAAAAGTCCTGTAAACTACAATTGTTAGATTGGAACCATGTAACTTTGCTTGCTCTTAAACCCAGGTCCAGCTAAGCCCAAACCCCTAACCTTAATTTACAACTGGTTCTGATAAACCTACTTGGAGGGATACTTACAATGCAGATTCAATTTAACTGGAGTCAAATGAGCAAGAGAGGATGTGCAGCATGGGACATGTTGCTGCCTCAGCTATCCAGTTTTTCTTTTTTGGGGGAGTCTTTATTCATGACTCTTAAAAGATTGGACACAACCATAGATCTGTGCTAAGTCTCCATCCTTAACTGTACAAGGACTACCAGTTCTGGTTTTGACAAGACACTTGGCCATTCATATGAATCTGTTTGACTGGTCCGGACGCTCACCGGAGACTGGGAGGCAGGGGTGAATTCAACCACTGAAGCTGGTTCTTCCCCCACCGGCCCAGAAGACCTCTTTGCTGGCAGCAGGGCTTCTTTCTAAGCTGGCGGCAGCCCTTCCTGCATCGGCCCTGAAGCTGTGGCCTCTTTGCCGGCAGCAGCGCTTCTTTCTAAGCTGCATCATCACCCCTCAGTCAGCCGGCCTTCTCCCGTGCCCTTCGGCCTTACCTTCGGCAGCAGCGGTGTGATGAGAAGTGCTGTTTAACCCTTGCAGATGCTCGCTTGAAGATAAGGCTGACAGCGAGGGGCAGGGCGAGGATGAATCCCACCACCCTGCGGCCTAGATACTTCGCATCGGTGGGCTGTATCCGGCCCACGGGCCGTAGTTTAAGGATCCCTGCTTTTAGAGTTTCTCAGCTCCTCTCCCAGGAAGTTAGTTTTTAACAGAAGGGTCTCAAACTCTCTGCTCTCTTCTATCAAAGCGTTTCAGATTTTAAAGTGGATTTAAAATAAAGTAAACTTTACTGGTTAATAGATATGTATCTATTTTGGAATAGATATTTGGAATTTTGGAAAAGGAAAAAACCCACAATAAAAATTTTGAATACAAAAAATAGATACATATCTATTTCCTCTTACACACACACACACACACATACACACACACACACACACACACACACACGTTTGTCCACACTTACCCAGCGTCCTCAACTAGGCTGGCATTCACTAGCCAGCGGGATGGAAGCCGCCAAGTCTGGGTCCAAAAACCATGGAGAGCAGGATGGCTTCAGGACTCCGTTTGTCCACCAAAGTCCTTGCTTTGTTGGTGGAGAGGGGCTACCCATGGGCTTAGTTCCAACTTCTTTTGTAATTGTGTTTCCTTAATGACCGGGTTCCTTCCTGGCATGCTTGCTTGCTTTACCTATTGGTAGGATGGCTTAGGCCTCGTCTCAACCCCACTTCTCAAGTAGGACACAGTATACCGGTGATTCTCAACCTGTGGGTCGAGAAGGATACAAAATTGAATGGAGCAAGGAGAAATTCGGGCAAGTGCCATGTTCAGTGCCGGCGAGTTTTCCATACGAGCCCCCATGTTTGTCCGTGGGAAACCCCAGCGCTCTCCCAACACCTGGCAGGAAGCTCCATGATCCATAGGTGGCAGTTTCCAAGAGAGGGAAGCCGGCTCATGGGTCGGGTTCATGTCCCGATCCGCTGGCAATTGGGGGACTTCAGGCCTCTGCTGGCCCTTGCCAGGCTTTGAGGGAGTGACCCCCTTGCTTGCAAAGGGGGCGCAGCTCTGGGACAGCTTCTCCAAACCTTTTCCTTGCTTCTCCCTCCCTCTCTCTCTTGGTTTCTCTCAGCCACTGTTCGGCGCAAACAACCAGGATAACTCTGTGAAGAAATCGGAGCAGTTGCTTTGTTGCTGATCAGCTCTTTTTCCAAGGATCTCGTCAGATGGGCTGTGTTCATTCCCTCATTATCTGGCAGGTCATTTGCTAGTACAGCCGGACTGGAAGATGAATAGTTGTCATCTATTCATGACGTGAGATATTGCGAGATGACCAATTCAACTCTGTCCCCTGCCTATTATCCCCAGAGCTAGGGTTGGGCTTCGCTAGCAGCGGTGGCTCTTCTGTCCTGAAGACCAGCCCACAGATTTCCACTGCTTTTATCTCCTCTGCTCCTCTCTTCTCTGCAGCCGTGCATCAGGCACTGGGGGCAGCTGTTCCTCCTCTGGTGGTTTGCAAAAAAGGGAAGCCAGCTCGTGGGTCGGGTTTATGCCCTGATCTGCTGGCAATCGGGGGACTTCAGGCCTCAAACCCTCTGATGTGAACACGAAAGATTCCTTTATTAGGAATGCCGGCAGCCCCGGCGAAAAGCTTATCTTGCAGGCCGACAAGTCCTTCCAGCTGGAAGATGCTTTTATATCCTCCACTCTTCTCTTCTCTGCAGCCACGCATCAGGCACTGGACCCAGCTGTTCCTCTTCCTCATCAGCCACCTCCAGACCTGTGGGCTGTTGACTCCATCTGAGGGCTGATGGACGGCCCAGACTCCGCCTCTCTCTCTCTCTCTGCCAGCTCCATTTCCTTTTCCCCCTCGGAGCTCTCAGGTTGCCTTGATGCTGACCCCGACTCTCACGCCTCCTCTGAGTCAGCTCCTGGCGGGGCCGGTGGTGACAGGCCACAACAGGAAGTCTCCATTAGGGCCATAGGTCAAAGACTACTTGTACTTGCTATGGTGTGTTTATGGACAAGGAGCGTCAAGCCCCTTTTCAGCCCATATGGTTCCATGTGTGGCGTCACTAATATAATCAGGACTTCATAGCATCCTCAAGAAGCCAATTTGGAATTGTTTGTGGAGAATCTTGATTTCCATCGGCACAAAAGACAGATGGAAACTCTTCAGCATTGCATCGAGGTTCCTTTTTCTCCTGGAAGTCATTTTGGATGAAAGAACCACGGTTTGTAAGAACATCAAGTGCTCTCCGTAGTTCCTCTTCTGGGGCCACATCTTCATTTCCTCTCCACGTTTGTGAGACACTCCTGTGACAGGATCAGCAGACCTTGCTATAAAACCTCCTGATGCTCTACCAAACAATCCACTTGGAAAGACTTCGGAAACTGAATGTCTCTGGGCATCCAGATGGAATAAACTTTCCAGGAATGTGGAATTAAGACGAGTCCCGCTCAGAAGGATTCCTGCATTAAAAAAAAAAGATGACCACAAATTTTTTCCCCTCCAATGGTTTGGAAGATGTTGCAGTTGACAAAACTCATGAAGATGATGACCAACGCTCTCACAATGCAACACAAGTGCATTGCATCCTGAGCTAAAAGAAAAAAATCAGAAAGTCCACTTGCCTCCTAAAAAAGCACCTTTGGAAAATCCTTAGCTAACAAAATCTCTTTTGGCAGCAAAGTGAGGTCTGCGGTGAATTTCACACAGTGGGCACATGTGTTAACTAGACGAGAGCCGGGCAGAGAATACGCTCTCCAGATGCCCATCTCTTATCTTGCCCTCCTGATTTTCCACCTACTGTGTTCTCCAGTGTTCAGTGGCTGTGGAAGTAAACCACATAAGCCATCCCAAAACGCTAAGCAAAGAAGCGGACAAGTGGGTCCCATTATTGGCCAGGTAGATTGACTCTGGATTCCTGAAATCAAGACAAAATAGCACAGTGTGTATTTATACTGTGATATACAGACACTTGCATGTCAATACATGGATAACCTAGAGGTGTAAAAAACTTCCACCGTTGATACCATTAGGAGGAAAATTTGCCTCCCATTTGGTTTCCAAGCAATATAAATGTACTTATTTATCTGTTCATATGCTAATTGTCGACATTAGGAGAATTGGTATTCCTTCTACAATTTGTGATTGAGGCTGGGAACTTCTCTGGCTAAGTCCAAGCTCTTAATAGCCACAAATAAGATCCCAATGAAGAAATGTTGGTTAGCAGAGGTGGGAACAGGTCCCATGCTACACATTTCCTCTTGCTCGTTGGAACCCCATGAAGGATGTCTTGCAAAATGGCAGCCAACCCTGGGGATGACTCTATGTGCTCCGCGCCACTCACTCCAGTCCGCTCCACTCCACTCCGCTCCGCTCTTCTCTTCTCTGCAGCCACGCATCAGGCACTGGGCCCAGCTGCTCCTCCTCTGGCAGTTTCCAAGAGAGGGAAGCCGGCTTGTGGGTCTGGTTTATGGCCCGATCCCATAATCGCCCAATCGGGGGACTTCAGGCCTCTGCTGGCCCTTGCAAGGCTTTGGGGGAGTGACCCCCTTGCTTGCAAAGGGGGCACAGCTCTGGGACAGCTTCTCCAAACCTTTTCCTTGCTTCTCCCTCCCTCTCTCTCTCTCGGCTTCTCTCAGCCACTGTTCGACACAAGCAACCAGGATAACTCCATGAAGAAACTGGAGCAGTTGCTGTGTTGCTGATCAGCTCTTTTGAGGGCTGACGGACGGCCCAGACTCCGCCTCTGTCGGTCTCTCTGACAGCTTCATTCCCTCTTCCCCCTCGGAGCTCTCAGGTTGCCTTGATGCTGACCCACTACAGGAACGTGGAATTAAGACGAATCCCACTAAGAAGCTCAGAAGTAGTCCCGCATTTTTTAAAAAAATGACTGTAAATTTTTTTCCCTCCAATGGTTTGGAAGATGTTGCAGTTGGCGAAACTCGCAAAGCTTTTGGCTTCTCCTCTGCTCCCTTTTTGGACCCGGAAGTGGGGGGTGCTCTTCCACCCCTGAGGCACCTATGCTCTACTTGACAAACACGTCAGGGAGAATAGAAGGTGGAGGTCCTTAAGCCAGGCGATCTCGCTGAATGCTTGTCACAACACAGTCGTGACAATTATTAATGGGCCAGTGTTCTGACCCAGCTCTCGTGATGTCAACCCAAAAGGTTCCTTTATTAGTAATGCCGGCAACCCCAGCCAAAAGTTTATCTCGCAGGCTGACAAGTCCTTCCGGCTGGAAGATGAATAGTTGTTATCTATTCATGACATGAGATGTCGTGTGATGACCAATTCATCTCCGCCCCCTGCCTATTATCCCCAGAACTAGGGTGGGTTTGCTTTGCAAACCCACGGACCCAGCCCACAGATTTCCACTGCTTTCATCTCCTCTGCTCCTCTGGAAAATTGCAGCCAACCCTGGGGATGATTCTATGCGGTTACCAAACAGTCACATCCACGTTTCGTTCCATTTGGACGCTAGTGGAGAAGGCCACTACATTGCAAGCATTTCCCCCAGGTAGCAAGCGGCTACTTGTGGGGAAATGCAGCATATACGAAGGAAGAGGAGGAGGGAAAGGCGGCAAGGCAGGGGAGAGGAGAGAATTGAAGAAACACACATTCTGAGTGCCTCTCGTCCTTTCTTTTTCCTTCCCTTGCCAGCCCGTTGCGCCGGTGAACCCATTTGCGGTAGAGAAGAGTTTTTTTGCTTATGTTGCTCAGAAAAAGGAATTTGCAAAGCTACGGGGAAACTTATAGGAGTTCAAAGATAGTGTGCCCCGTAAAGCGAAGGGGTTAGGCTCGTTGTGCTGAGGAGCTGAGGCTTGTTGCGCCAGTGAAGCTGCTCATGACAAAGAGGTTTTTTCTTAGGTTGCTCAGAAAAAGGAATTTGCAAAGCCATGGGAAAACCTCCGGGGTAGGGTCACAGAGTAGTCAGGGGAAGATGCAGGCGCACAGTGCTTGCTGCCCATGGCTTTCTGAGTGAAAAGTTGTAGGGAGTGGGGGGAGATTTTTTCTGGGTTAATTCATGAGCACTGGGCTTGCTGAGCATGGAGGTTTTGGCAGTATGGTCGAAGAATGGATGGTGGGCAACGGTAGTCAGGATAAACTGAGACCAGCTGGATATCAGGGGCCTCGCATAAAGGCGCGCCCCAAAGATCCGGTGCGGATGAGCGGGCGAGTGTGGGGCATCAGAAGACGCATCATTCGGGGCTCTTCCCTTGGGCATGGCTGCGCTCCTTTGCTCTGCCAGCGGTTCCAGCCAATATTTGCCAACTAATGGCTGCTTCCAATGGCCGTTGTATTCTGTTCAGCAGCCCCTCAGCTGTGGTCTTTCGAAGCCTAAAGGCTGTGTGATGGGGGTGAGGTGTGTGTTGAGGAGTGGGTGGCTGGCTGGAGGTATTTCTAAGGGGAGGGCTGGCTCCCCTCTGGCCGCTACAGTTGGGCTCGTGCTTCAATGGACCAGGGGTGGCTGGATCAGCTGGAATCTGGATATGGTGAAACTGGGGAAAATAGGAATACGTACAATGAGAACCAAATACAAGATAAGAGAGTTGAACCTAACAATGAATAAATGCAAGCAATTTAAATTTCACCACCAATGCTCTGTGCGGGGTGTGGGCTTGTCCTTGGATGACCATGTGCCATAGATTAAGATAGATGCTTCTTTGTGCTCCCTGCCTTCTCCCAATGCTAAAGGAAATGGAGTCTGGCTTCCCAGCGTGTACTTGGTTTGATGGGTAAAATGGGTTGGGTCAGCTTCAAACAATATACTTGGTATTTGTCCCTCTGGCCACTAGATGGGGCTACAACAGCATAAATATGCCCATGCATTGGGGCATATTTGTCCCTCAGGCCACTAGATGGGGCTAGAGAGCAACAACAGTATATAAAGATCTTGCGTTGGGGCATCTGGTTATTGTCCCAAAGTCATGAACCTGCCTTTCCCGTACAATATTCCAAAAATACTCACTGCCTCCAGGTCATTGGCCCAAAGTCCTGCTTTTGGTTGCAGTACCTAAGGTTGGACTAGAACTCACCTATTGCCGGCTGGTTCAGAGTCACTCAGGTGATTGTCATTTGAATTGCAGAAATAGGACTCATCGTGCCTATTGGAGGACTGGAACTCTCACCGTCACTTTCTGATTGGCCCAAAGTTGCTCAGCTGCCTGTCTGGCTCCCCCCCCCCGACTTGGGGGCTACGATTTTTGCCGGGACAGAGAGAGAACAGGGATGGTTCCACTTAACCATGAGGTCGTTCTCCCCCTCATCTTCGCTCTCGTAAGGGGTCGGCTGTAGGCTCTTTTCAGTCGGAGTTCCCTCTCTCGCTGCTGGGAGAGGAGATCTCCACGATCTGGCGCACCATGCTCGATTTCTCTCTCCCCTTTTGCTGCTGTTTCTTTGGCTTTGCAGGACTGGGCGTCCCAAGTTCTGATGGGGGGGCAGGTGCCAAGCATTCTGCTGCCCTGTGGCCTTGCTAGGTGCATCGGAAGCACAGGATGGCCACTTCGGTTGGCGCGGCTGACGAGGTGGCTACAAGGAATGGAACATACCAAAGCCAGCACGTCCTAAGGGTGGGCAGCAGTCTGGTCCAGAGTCCCCGAATCTGTGTAATTCAGGAATCCAGAGTCAATCTACCTGGAAAACTTGTCTGCCGAAAGCCATTTCAGCAGAAGCAAAGGCATCCAGCTTATAATGCTGTATAAACGGGGATAGGGAAGACCATGTCGCTGCTCTGCATATCTCCTCTGTTGAATATCAAGTGACAGTTTAAATGAGCCAATCAGGAATTAGTCCTGAGAGCGGGAAATTTAGAGGAACGTCAATGGCTGAAGCCGCGGACAGCTCCTGGCTATAAAGGGCTGCTGCGGCTGGAGTTGCTATTGCTGTTACAGAGCTTAAATAAAATATTACTAGCACACATTGTATTGAGTCCTTTCTTCTTCTTTTTTTTATAAAATTTTTATTATTAAACAAAAACATAAGACAAAAATACTTACAAAAATAAATACATAAAAACAATACAAACAAAAAGGAGAAACAAACTAACATTATTTTAGCCTGTTGGCTAACTTCTAAAAAAAAAAAACTGTTGCATCGGTGGTTATTTTCTGTCTCACCTCTATTTCTCTATTGAAAATCTATTTTATGTGCTTACTTGTTTTTACTTTTTACAAGTCCAAGACTTGACTTTGTATTCTGTTTTTAAAGTTTTTCTTTTTGTGAGAGCATCTATTACTTCTATATATCATTCTATTAATCATTCTAACTATTTATATATACAGTCATGAAGTCTTCCTCCTATGTGGTTGTCTACATTTCTTGGTTGGATTTTACATAAGTATCATTTTATTAATGCTATCTTTCCCTCCAGCCAAGAGTACCATCTTTGCCAGACTGCATAATAATCAGTGTCCTTCTTTCTCTTGTAGCTCTTTTGTGAGCCTGTCCATTTCTGCACATTCTGTTATCTTTGCAATTATTTTTTCTTCTGTTGCTAATAATTCTGATTTCCAGTTTTGAGCGTATACTATGTGTGCTGCTGTCAGGATATGAATAATAAGATATTTTATCTCTTTGGTCTGTTGTGGTGTGATCATTCCAAATAAAAAAAATTCCGGTTTCATATCGACCTTCTGTTTCGTTATTTCTTCGATCATTATCTTGATTTCTTGCCAGTAATGTTGTGCTCTTCTACATGACCACCAGAGATGGTAATATGACCCCTTTTTTGCCTTGCATTTCCAACACATTTGGAAACATTTTCGCCAGACGTGCCGGTGGGAGGCGCCATCTGTAGAACATCTTGTAAAGGTTTTCTTTGTATGGTATCGACATTGTCAGTTTGAGGTTTTCTGTCCATAATTTGTCCCAATTATCCAATTCTATGTTGTGGCCTATATTTTTTGCCCATATTATCATATTTTCTTTCACAATTTCCTCCTCCAATTTATAGTTTATTAGATACCTGTAAATTTTAGTTATCATTTTCTCTTCTGTACTTTTTAATATCTTGTCAAGTTCGTTTGGTTCGGTCTGAAATCCATATTGTGTCCGGTCTGCTATATATCTTGACTTTATTTGACGGTATGGCCACCAATCGATAACTATCCCCCGGCTTTCCAATTCTTGCCTCGTGTATAAGTCTCCTTCACTACTCAGTAATTCTTGATAATTCCTCATTTTTCCTACTTCTATGGTGTTTGGGTAGATTAAGGCTTCCATAGTCGACAACCAGAGCGGGATCTTAGTGTAGTGTTGTTTCCTGATTTCTTGCCAAGTTTTGTATAGTGAGCCTCTGATAATGTGCCGCTGAAAATACCCGTGTTGCTTATCTATGCCTTCCCATAAGAAGGCGTGCCAGCCCCAGCTCAGGTCAAATCCCTCTAAGTATAACGTTCTCTTGTTTTTTAAGTCTATCCATTCCCTGATCCAATTTAATGACGATGCTTTGTAGTATAACTCCCAGTCGGGTAAACCGAGGCCTCCTTTCTCACGTGTATCCTGTAGGCATTTTATTTTGATTCTGCCCTTCTTTCCTTGCCATATGTATTTCATTATTATCTTGTTGAGATCTTTAAAGAAGTCTTTTCCTGGGCCAATTGGTATCACTTGAAAGAGATAAAGTAATCTCGGTAATATGTTCATTTTGACTGATGCTATTCTGCCCAGAAGTGACAGCTGTAATTTGTTCCAAGTTTCCAGATCCTTTTTAATTTGTTTCATCAATTTAATATAGTTATCCTCTCTAATCGTTATTGCTTTTTTGTAGTGATCCAAATTCCCAAATATTTTACTTTCTTTACAATCTGTATTCCTAATTCTTCTTCCAATTTTGTCTCTTGTGTCTTAGTCAGATTTTTTGTCAAAACTTTAGTTTTTTGTCTGTTGATTTGAAGTCCCGCTACTTTGCCGTATTCTATCTTCGCCAGTAATTTAATTCCTGATATTTCTGGTTGTTCTATGAGCACCACGTCATCGGCGAAGGCCTGTAATTTGTATTCCTCATTTTGTATCCGTAGTCCCTTTATGTCTTCTTCCTTCCTTACCTCATTTAGTAAGGCTTCCAGCGATATTATGAACAGTAAGGGAGATAATGGGCACCCTTGCCTCAGCCCTTTTTGTATGTCCAGTCTTTCAGTCATGTCCCCATTAATTGTAATTCTCGCAGTCTGGGAGGAATATACTTTCTTAATCATTTTTAAAAATTTGCCGCCAAAATCCATTAACTCTAATTGTGCTATGAGGAACTTCCAATTCAAATTATCGAATGCCTTTTGTGCATCAAGAAAGATTAAGGCTACTTGTTTATCGATTCGTTGTTCATAATATTCTAGGACGTTTATAATTGTTCTGGTGTTATTTTTAATCTGCCTCTTTGGGACGAAGCCATTTTGATCAGAGTGTATATAGTTGTGTATAATTGTTTTCAATCTTTGTGCTATGATTGTCATGAATAGTTTATAATCGACATTTAATAGCGAAATCGGTCTATAGTTCTTAACCTGAGTCCGGTCTGTGTCTTCTTTGGGGATGAGTGAAATGATAGTTTCATCCCAAGATTTAGGAGTTTCTGCTTCTAGTAATTTGTCGTTGAGGACTTGGAGGATTATTTCATCTATCGCTGACTTGGCATTTTTTATAAAATTCAGTTGGAATTCCATCTGGGCCTGGTACACTTAACGATCACTCTTGCTCTTTTTTTTTTGTATGTCCAATACACATTAAGTATCCTCCATAAGTTTTGAGCATTAACGTGTCCAAATGTCTTAGTCCAGCTGTTCGAACGTCTCCTAAGCCAATTGTCCAAGTGTTAGAATAAATGTTGAAAAGCTCTGTGTCCAAATTATCCGGTAAATATTATAAATCCTAAACTCGCCACATCCTCACTGTATCAAATCAGTAAGGATTCACCGTCTTTTCTTCTTTAAATGTCCAAATATCTAGCGATCCTGTGTCAAAAATTCTCCAACTTTTTTAGACTTTCTCTTCTCTCAGGAAAAGTTCTAAGTCTTGTCCCAATGTTCACACCGCCAGCTTTCCTCTGGATTTCTTCGGTTTCACTGACTGTCAAGTTGTGCGTTGTCACTTTTAAAATGGATTCCCCCTCCGTTCCAGTTTTCCGCTCGCCGCTTCTCTCTCTATATCCTCCTAGGAGGTTCCTTCCACCCACCTTCTTTCAACAATTTCAGAATTTTGAGATACCTTTTTCAATTCTTCTTTTGCTCTCTCCTCCTTTTTCCACCGATGCTTTTTTTACGATCTTCGCTTCCTTCTAAACAGCTGTCACCATGTCGGGCCAGCCTAAATGGCTGGTTTTTCCTCGATCTGAGTTGAGGGGGTTTTCCTGAACCTTCAGGGGAGTTGCTGCCCTCCCCGAAGTCCTCGGAAGTTCCCCTTCTATCGACCTCTCCAGGGTCAATAGCGCCAAAATCAGCGCTCAGATTGAGAATGTTAGGGATTTCGAGAGCGGAGAGCCGTTCCCTCATCCCTAACCCGCTGACGTCACCGCCGGAAGTCATCGTATTGAGTCCTTTCTTCAATCGCCCACTATTTAACACTGGCGACGAAGGTGGGATTCTGAAGAAAAGGATGGTACAACGAACTCCAAGCAATCAACAACCATCAGATCTACCACACCGCACCAGTCAGATCATCGGTTACCGAGATGTCTGCGATCAGCCTGCCCGCTCCATTCAACTCAACCAGAGAAGATTGGGGAGCCTACATGGAGCGTTTCTACATGTTCATGAAGGCAAAAGACTTATTAAGTTTGTCAGAACAGAGGAAAAGAGCCCTATTTCTCACCCATTGCGGGCCAGCAGTGTTTAAAATGGCAAAGGCACTCGCCGCCCCAGCCAACCTGAGAACAATGACCTGGACGACGCTACAAGAAATACTAAAGACGCACTATGTGCCACAAGCATCCTCTCTGGTAAGAAGGCATGAGTTTTACCGGAGGGACCAGAGAGAGGGAGAGTCAATCAGTGCATTCGTGGCAACATTAAGAGAGATAGTCGCCGCATGTGACTTCTTGAATTTGGAAGAGGCGATGAGGGATCGTTTGGTGCTGGGACTGAGAGACCTCACATTGCAGAGCAGGTTGCTAGCCAGGCCTCAGGTTACATTC
The DNA here is from genome assembly GCF_059756535.1 of Pantherophis guttatus. NCBI lineage: Eukaryota > Metazoa > Chordata > Lepidosauria > Squamata > Colubridae > Pantherophis > Pantherophis guttatus. Next base: position 10,312,304 of record NC_142080.1, on the reverse strand, counting down.
AAGGAGGCTCTGAAAGAGGCATCAGCAACTGAGGCATCCCAGAAATCGACGGTGGCTATGAAAAAGATGAAAAACAGACCGCCAGTGAAGGATGAGGCATCCATGCACTATGAGAAAGTGGAGTCGGAATCGGAAGAGGAGGAAGAGGAAGATGAAGTCCATCACCTCCGATCCGAACGTAAAGAGAGGCAACAAGGGAAAAAAGAGACCTGGTGTTCGGGATGCGAAGGCAACCATCCATGGGCCAAGTGCAGGTTCCGGGATGCTATTTGCCAGAGATGTGAGAAGAAAGGGCACATAGCAAGAGCTTGCAGGGCATCCCATCCAGTTTCCAGAAGGACCAGACCTTCCTGTTCACCAACGAATAACAGAAAGTTCCAGGCCAGAGGAAGGAAGCAACCGTTCGGACGAGGCCAGAGGAACGAGGACCACAGGGCAGACCGAGGCGAGACACATCAGACCATCGTGGTCGGCCACGCCAGTGCGGGAAAGGCGAACAAGATGGCGGTGACCGTCCTCATCGAAGGGAGACCCTGCAAATTGGAGGTGGACTCGGTATCCTGCCTATCGTTGGAACCCTCACGACAATAAAGAAACTGCTGCCACACATCACGACCCGCGAACTCAAATGGCAACGCCTGACGCTCATCGATTACCAGGGACACCGAATTCCTGTAGTGGGCATCGGCATGTTCAATGTCTCCTACAAGAACTTTAAAGGTAAACTGCCCCTCACAATAGTGGACAGAGACGGACCCAGCCTATTGGGCATGGAATGGTTTGAGCCATTGGGACTGGCAATTACCGGCATCGACCACATCGGAGACGATGCCTGGGAAGAGGACCTGATGAAAAAGTTCACGGAAGTGTTTAACGGCGAACTAGGCAAGTGCAAGGGGTCCCCCATCACGTTTAACCTAGATCCCCAGGTAGCCCCTGTCCAGATCAAGCCCCGAAGGGTTCCCTTTGCGCTAAGGCCTAAGACTGCTTAGGGGCTAATGGCTGCTTCCAATGGTCGTTGTGTTCTGTTCAGCAGCCCCTCAGCTGTGGTCTTCCGAAGCCTAAAAGCTGTGTGATGGGGGTGAGGTGTGTGGTATAGTGGGTGGCCAGCTTGGAGGTATTTCTGAGAGTCCTATGTCAGACCAGGCGTAGCTTTTCAGACTTTTGAATGTGGAGTTTGGCGTTGCAGGAGATTTTGTTGGGCATTGCAGTGAGACAGATTGGGCGGAGGATCACTGGGGGAGCATGCAGGAGCCGAAGGCCTCCAGGTGTCAGGAGCGGTGCGAGATTGTGGCAGGGGGCTAAGAGAGGGCAGGGTCACATGGTCTTTGTGCAGCACGGTGCTTACTGCTCTTGGATTTCTTCCTTGACAGACCGCTAGACTCACTGGTGGAAGTTTTGGGGAGGTTTTTCTTGGGGGAATTCTATGCTGCCCTTGGCTTTCTTTACTGGAGGATTACGGGAGAGGGGAGAAGGAAGGTGGGGAGGTTGGGGAAGTTTTTCTTGGGTTAGGTCATGAGCACTGGACTTGCTAGCCATGGTGGTTTTGACAGCATGCTTCTTGTGGGGTTTTGAAGTCAAAGGATTGAGGATGGGCAGTGGTTCTCGGAAAAAATTGCAGCCGGGTGGACGGAAACATTCTTGCATAGAGGTGCCCCCCCCAAAAAAATGCATCTTTCAGGGCTCTGCCCTTGGGCATGGCTGAACTCCTTTGCTTGCCCACTCATCCCCCTTCACGGATCCCCACCTCCAGCTGGCCTCAATTTTATCCCAACAATCGCTCCATTTTCACCAGTAGGGGCGCCGCAGGCCCCCAGCATCAACATCACAGGTCAACTCTGAAACGAACCTGGCTGAAGCCATCTTGTGCTGCCTCATAGTTGCCAGGAAGCCTTGAGTTGGGGAAGGGAGGGGGGAGTAGATCAGGGATGGGTTCTACTTACCTTTACTATCGGTTCACAACAGGATCACGCGTGCACCAAGCTTCTACGCATGCGCAGATCGCCTGTGATGACATCTGAGGCAGTGGGCGGAGCCTCCCACCGGTTTTACTACCAGTTGTTGCAAGCCGGTCCAAACCGGGGGCAACCCACCACTGGAGTAGTAGCCCAGCTAACAGTAAAAAAAAAAAAGGTTTTTCTGTGGGGAACCAAGGTCATTGAAACAGGTGACTTTTATAAGAGGAGAGGAGCCTGTCTTCCATTTTCATTGGACAATTTGACCGGTGACACCTGGGAGGAGGGACTTTTACTCTTTTAATTAGGTGAAAACTGCGGGAACTGAGTTGGTTTTCACCGGCTGTGCTGATATGATGTATCCAATAAACATATCCTTGGAGGAATCTACCTGCCTCGGAGTTCTGCTTTGAATGGGTACATTACTCAGAACGCTGACAATGGTCCTTACAGGCGTTCTTGAATATCTTAAAAATAGGCTTCTTGTCTCTGTTGGCAAGAGCACCTGGCAGACGCCTGGCCTCTTTCAAACCCATCCTTTGTGGAGATGGTGTGACCTCAGTTGTCGGCAAACCGCACTGAGTAAACAACGTCAGCACATAGTCCTAATCCTATCAGAGATGTAAAGACAGAAATGTAAAGACAGAATGTCTGGCAAAAGGACCCTTTATCAAGATATGCAACTCAGCACATAGCATTGTTTGTCACAGGAAATAACATGAGGGTAACACGAGGGATCTATGTGGACTTCACGAGCTTTCTTTAGCCAATTAGCATCTGTAAACGTTGATTAATGTTTTGCCATGATAGTTGTAAAATGACAATAAAAGGAAGCCTTCTGGATGGAGTCAGGGTGCCTTCCCCAAGGTACTTTCACACTGAGGTACCTTGATCAAGGTGCCCTCCCACCGAGGGGCCTTCCCGTGAACCATCATCCTGCCTACGCATCTTTCTTCATCGAAACAACAATCCTTTCCTAAATCGACACCCCTTTCAAGTGAATCACCAACCAAACGGTGGCTTCTCTTTTTGGGGATACCTTGCTCTACTGGTGTGACTGACGTGTAATACCCGATTCACGCTTTCCCCTATCCAAAACGAGTTCTTCATTATCCTGGTCATGTGAGTTACCACCGTCGTCACAGCTACCTTGACCTGCCACCGTAGTATCCCTATTAAGGGCAGCAAGGGCAACTGTGTCTGTTATGTGGGGACGCAGCGAAAGCTTTGTGTTTGCGGTTCACGGTTCTTGCCCTGCCAGATCCCATGGTTGTCCGTATTTTTCTCCTGCAGGATCTTTGTGGTAGAAGGGGCTGATGGGGGTGGGTGGGAGTGGGAGCTCAATAGAACAGAAAGAAAAGGGTAGAGAGTCTGTTCTGAGCAGAAACAAGAAACAGACTCCTTGTCACAAAAAACCCCCCTCTTTATTTACCTCCTGTGAATTAATGGCAGTCACACACCAAAAAGTCCAGCCATTCCTTTCCACCCATTGCTTCTTGTCTTGCCCTCAGGCGCTTTGGAGAATACGTTTACAAAGGATTCTGATAATATAATTTTATTAAACTTATCAGCCGTACAAAATACGACGACAATAAAAATAGTAGGATCAAGGAAGAAAAAAAAGGGGGGGACTTGTAACTTCAGACTCCTTTCAGAACAGTAGAGTGAACATCATAATAATGCTTTGCTGTAGCCCCAGCTTTACATACATTATTTTACATGCCCGTTCTCTAACCAAAAACAATATATATGCAGTAAATCCCCGAATCAAAGATTCATTTTTTTCCTATCTCAAGCACAAAGTCCAGAAGCGGTTTCCAGAGAGAAATGATGTTAGACATATTCTTCTCTTCGATATTAAGGCATTTAATTTGGCCATATCTGCTAGTCTTGTTGCTAGTTTTTCCAATCATTCTTCCATTGTAGAAACAGTTTAGGAAGGATTCCGAGAAATTGGAAGAGGTTCAGAAAAGGTCGCGGGGAATGAGCAGGAAAATGGAAGCGAAGACAACCCAATTTACATAGAACATGGAATCCTAGGCTGGACGGGACCTCGGAGGTCTTCTAGTCCAACCCTCTGCTCAGGCCAAGAGTCTTCTCAGACAAACGGCTGTCCGGATTATTTTTGAAAGCCTCCAGCAATGGAGCATCCGCAATCCTAGGAGAGAAGTTGTTCCATCCAATCGAAGAGGAGAATTAGGGGAGACATACTGGCTGTCTTCCAGTGTTTGAGGGACTGTCACAAAGAAGAGAGGGTTGATTATTAATTAACAATTACTGTATTTTTTCAGACTATTATATGCACTTTTTTGTCTCCCAAAAGGGGGTGAAAGTCTGTGCATCCTATAGACCGAATATTGCCAAAACCCCACCCAATCGCTGGCCTTTTTTGGTCCTTTGCACACCCCGTTTTCGGGCCTTTTTTTGGCCCGTTTCCAAGGCTTTTTTTCAGCCCGTTTCCGAGGCTTTTTTCAGCCTGTTTTTGAGGCTTTTTTCAGCCTGTTTTTGAGGCTTTTTTCAGCCTGTTTTTGAAGCCTTTTTCAGCAGGGTTTTTTTTTTTTTTTTTGAATTTTCAAAAAAAAAAGTGCCCCCCCAAAAAGCCTCAAAAACAGGCTGAAAAAAGTCATGGAAAAAGGGCCTGAAAAAGCTGGAAAAAAGGCGCCAAAATGGGGCATGCGGAGGACAAAAAACAGCGGGTGGATGGAGTTTCGGCAATATTCGAGCTATAAATTGCACAAACTTTCACCCCCTTTTGGGAGACAAAAAAGTGTGTCTTATAGTCCAAAAAAATACAGTAATTGTTAATTAATAATCAAATCCCCTTTCTTTGTGACAGCCCCTCAAATGCTGGATGATAGCCAGCATGTCTCCCCTAATTCTCCTCTTCGATTGGGGAATGTATTGAATTTCATGGAAAATATTGAAGGGGTATGGAATATGCCAGCCCACCTCCTGTCTCTAAAGAAAGAAGAAGGACCAGACTTGGGTTCTTTCCTTCCAAGAACAGAAGATGGCTTCAAGTGGTAGGAAGGCACCCAGATGAAGATCAGAAAGGACTTTTAAATAAGCTGGCCGAGGCTCCAAGGGTGCAGAGCAGAGATGGGCTTCTCTCCAAGGAGTTGAGGAGCTGAGGTCGGCCAGTCTTCTCAGCTGGGATGCTGTTTGGACAGAGGCGGGGTGAGACTACATGACCTCGGGGTCTACAGTCGGCCAAGGGTGGAAATGAGCTCAGCAGCGGTTCAGAAAGAGAAGACTGAGATATTCCTTGGCTTGCGGCTCTGCTCAGCTTCACCCCCAGTACCAGGGCCTGGAGACGTCCAACTCCTTTTCCTTCTTCAATGGGGAAGCCGCCTTGGGACTCCTCACGGCAAACAAGTTCTCCGTGTCCAGCAGAAACATGCTGTAGAGGTTGAAGAGCAACATGGCGACCAGGGGGAAGAAGGTCAGGCCGAATCCAAAGCCTCGGAACGAACGGCCCATGGCGTACGCCAGCCAGTAGAGAAGCCTGGAAGGGCGAGAAAGAAAAACGGTCAAAATGGCAGCCATGATGGTGGGATCCAAGCGTTACATCCGTTGCGTCCTTGTGGGTATCCCATCAAAATTCCAGTCCTTGCTTGCATTTCACAGGAACAATTCCAGTTAACAGATAACCGAATAAGAATAAGAGAGTCGGGACCTTGGAGGTCTTCTAGTCCAACCCTCTGCTCAAGCTGGAGACTCTATACTTGTGATGACGAACCCAGGGGTGGGTTCTAAATTTTTTTTACTACCGGTTCTGTGGGCATGGCTTGGTGGTGGTGGGTAATGTGACTGGGTGGGCGTGGCCAACTTTTTTTTTTAATTTTAAGAGATTGCAGAAAAAAATGCTTTGAAAATCTTCTGCGGATCAGGCAACTCAGCTGGGATCATCAGAGGCTTTTCAAAGCATTTTTTTTACCACCTCTTCAGCTGAAGAGGTTGCAGAAAACAATGCTTTGAAAAGCCTCTGCCGATCAGGCAACTCAGCTGGGATCGTCAGAGGCTTTTCAAAGCATTTTTTTTACCACCTCTTGGTGGTAGAAAAAATACTTTGAAAAGCCTCTGACGATCCCAGCTGAGCCGCGTGATCATCAGAGGCTTTTTTTTTACTTTTAAAAGCATTTTTTTGGCTGAAGAAGTTGTAGAAAAAATGCTTTTAAAAGTAAAAAAAAAGGAAAAAAGATACCTCTGATGAGGTGGGCGGGTTAAGCGAGCTGCGACTGGGCTGGGGACCGGTTCAGGGGCGTGGCCAGCCAATGTTATTACCGGTTCTCGGAACTACTACAAATTTTTACTACCGGTTCTTGTGAACCGGTGCAAACCGGGAGCAGCCGCCCAGTGCGCGTGCACACGCCAGGAAGATGAACTTCCGGTAGGTCCATTTTTTGCCCTCCCTGAGTCTCTGTGCACACTGTGCACTTTCCTGCATCCAAAACAGGCCAGGTGGGGACTCTTGGGAGCGGTAGCTCGAGATGGGCAGAAGGGGTGGGTTCTAAATTTTTTTACTACCGGTTCTGTGGGCATGGCTTATTTTGTCGGGGTGGCTTGGGGGGTAATGTGACTGGGTGGGCGTGGCCAACTTTTTTTTTTTTTTACTTTTAAAAGCATTTTTCGACAACCTTAAGAGATTGCAGAAAAAATTGCTTTGAAAAGCCTCTGCCGATCAGCTGAGATCGTCAGAGGCTTTTCAAAGCATTTTTTTTACCACCCCTTCGGCTGAAGAGGTTGTAAAAAAAATGCTTTGAAAAGCCTCTGACAATCCCAGCTGAGCCATGGGATCATCAGAGGCTTTTTTTTTTTTAACTTTTAACAGCATTTTTTCGGCCAAAGAGGTAAAAGTAAAAAAAAAAAAAAAAAAGCCTCTGATGAGGTGGGCGGGGTAAGCGAGCGGGGACCGGGCTGGGGACCGGTTCGGGGGTGTGGCCAGCCAATGTTATTACCGGTTCTCGGAACTACTACAAATTTTTACTACCGGTTCTGGCGAACCGGTGTGAACCAGGAGCAACCCACCACTGATGGGCAGGGCCAGCCAAGAGTGGGATTTGGGGGTTCTCCAAACTGCACAGAATCTTCGCTAGAGGTTCTCACAAACCCTCAGCAGGCCATGCCAGCTCTTCTCTAAATCCAGGAACCCCTCCCTCATATCTGCACAGAGGTTGCATAACACTAACTTCGATGAAAAATCCTAGTGGAGATTTCCCAACTGGCTGGGAAATTCCGGAAATTGAAATCCACCCTTCTGCAAGTTGCCAAAGTTGGGAAACTTTGATCCAGCCACTACATGTATCTGGTGAATGGTGTTGCAGCTCACAAAAGAATACACCCAGTTATAAAATCTGAATTAGAAAAAAAAAATGCCAGCAGACTCCCATCGGATTCTTTTTGCCACCAAAAACGGCTGCCCATTCGCCTTTCAGCGCCCCAAATATATATATAAATATATAAGGAGCTTGGCTGTGTTCTGATTGGGTCGAGGTGTCTTCTGATTGGTTTGGGGTTTGGCTGTGTTCTGATTGGATGGGGGGTTGGCTGTGCTCTGATTGGCTGGGTGTGTGTTTTGTTTAGGTGGGGGCTTGGTTGTGCTCGGGTTAGTCTGAGTAGCAGGGGGATTTGAGCTGGTGAGCTGTGTTGCTGTTGTTTGGCTTCGTGTTCGTGGCCGTGCCACCTCTTCATGGTGGGTGTCAGTCTGGGCTCCCACCCAATCAGTTCACACCCCCAATGGCAGTTAAAAGGAAGAAACAGCTGCGATCACACACATTGCTCCTAGAAGCACGAAGCCGAAAACACCAGCCTGAAGATGACGAATGAGACTTTGTCGAAACATTGCCAAGAAACCTCCAATTTTACGCGGTAGAAAACCCGAGTAACCAAAGACCTATATACAAACACCCGCGAAAACCTCAGAAAACATATATAGGCTTTTAATATATTAAAAAACTTCCTAAACCAACTGTACCGTCAACAGGATGGAGGTTTCCCAACAATCGGTTTTTTTCAATCTTAAAATAAAATTTTAAAAAACCAGGAGCCTGCTGACATATTTGTCTGACGAACACATTTCAATACATTTTTGTCTGTCAAAATTGGCCCCTTGAAGAGGGGTGGGACTTCAACTCCCAGAATTCCCCAGCCAGCCTGTTTTAAACATATTAGAACTTCAGCCTAAGTCAGGGGTGGGCAACTCTGGCCCTTTTACAACCTGTGGACTTGAACTCCCAGAATTCCTGAGACAGCCAAGCTGGCTAAGGAATTCTGGGAGTTGAAGTCCACAGGTCATAAAGGGGCCATATTTGCCCACCCCTGGTCTAAGCAGCTCAGGCTGGCTGGGGAATTCTGGGAGTTGAAGAGCCACCTTTCTTCAAGGGGCCATGGTTGAAAAACAAGGTTAAACGATGGATGAATAACAAGAGTTGGAAGGGACCTCGGAGGTCTTCTAGTCCAACCCTGTGATGACTCGGGACAAGGCATGAAAGTCACACAGCCAGCTGAGAGTTCAAACTCCCCTTTCCCATGTTTTTGGCAAGTCCCCAAGCAAAGCATGTACACACACACACACACATATAAAGAGAGAGAGAGAGAGCAGCCTCTGACTGCCCAGTGCAGCAAAGCAAAGGAACAGAGAAAGGAGTCCATGAACCAAGGAACAAACAATGAGTCCATAAAGTAAGGAACAAGCCCAAGTCCACGAAGTCAGGAAGAAGCAAGCAGTGTTGCAAATTCCAAATGTCTTTACCAGCACCCCCAACTCTACCAATTCAGCATTTGTTCCCGACAAATTCTCCCCACAGCGTCTCCTTAAATCTCAGTCCCTGGGTGTGCCTTGTGAAGAGGGGCGGGGCGCTCTCCTCCCAAATCATTGGATTGGCCTGCGCTGTTCCCACCTTCTCTCCACTCTCCATGCTCGGGGATCAGGAGGGGGCTGTCTTTGCTGCCAGAGCTCCGTCACTTCTCGTGTCACTGCTTACCCTCTCTCAGTCATCCTGCCCCTGTTCCTCCCTGCCTACAAACTGTCCTAATCCTGAGGGGCCCTAGGCTGCCTCAGCCTGCTCTTCCCCACATGCCAACGAAACCGCCCACCCCATCTCCATCAGCTCCAACTCCGGCTCCTCCTCTGCAGATTCAGGCTCCAACAAGGGCATGAAACCCGCTGCTCAAGAAGGAGACCCTGTACCAGACAAATGGATCCAACCCAGAGGAAGGATCCAGAAGTGAGAGGAGAGGCTTACCGTGAGATGGCAAAAAGGCCCGTCAGCAGCGGGATCAGCTTGAGCCCTTCCTGGGACAGGTAGGTGGAAAGGACAGCGATGTTGAAGAAGTAAAGAATGAAGAGGTCGACCGACTGGGAGACGAAATGCCGATGGATCTCCACCTCCCGGCTCAGCTCCTCAAAAGGCTGCAGGGAGGAGGCACAAAGGCGGGACACCCCATAAACCATCATCCCTGCAGGGGGAAGAGGGACAGGAGGAAGGGGTCAAGAAAGGCTGGCTCAGGGGGGACCTGATTGAATCATAGAGCTGGAAGGGACCTTGGAGGTCTTGTAGTCCAACCCCCTGCTCAAGCAGGAGATCTTATAACTCTGATGGCGAACCTATGGCATGCGTGCCACAGATGGCATGCATAGCCGTATCAATGGGCATGCAAGCTCAGCTCTGGCAGGCATGCGTGTGTCGGCCAACTGATTTTTGAGCCCACCAGAAGTAGGGAAACAGGCTGTTTCCTGCCTCCGGAGGGCCTCGGGGGTTGGTGGGGAAGGCCTGTTGTTTTGCTGTCTCCAGCCTCCAGAGCCTCTCTAGGATTCTGGGGAGGTCGAAAATGGCCTTCCTCACCCCCCTCCCCCCGAGGCCGAAAATGGCCCATTTGTCAACTTCCTGTGGGACTGGAAGGCCTGTTTTTTTTGTTTTTTTTTGCTGTCCCTAGCCTTCAGAGCCTCTCTAGGAGTCTGGGGAGGGTGAAAACGGCCTCCCCCCCTCACAGGAGGCCCTCCGGAGGCCCGAAATGCCCATTTGCCAACTTCCGGTGGGACCGGAAGTTGGCAAACGGGTCATTTCGGGCCTCCGGAGGGCCTCCGGAGGGATGGGGAAGGCTGTTTTCACCCTCCCCAGACTCCTAGAAAGTCTCTGGAGCCAGGTGAGAGAGAAAAACGGGCCTACTGGGCCATCGCATGCCAGGAGCAGGGAGAGCGGGGGCAGGGTCATGCACATATGCGCAGAGGCGGGACGCATAGAATTATGATTGTGGACAGATGCATGACTTCCCCCGCTCCCCCTCCTCCTGGTATGTGATGGCAAAAAGGTTAGCCATCACTGTCTTATAACATGCCGGTCAAATGGCTGTCCAATCCCTTCTTAAAAGCCTCCAGTGATGGGGCAACCCACAATTTCCAAAGGCAAACCGTTCCACTGATTGTCCTCACTGTCAGAAAATTTCTCTTTAGTTCTAGGTTGCTTCTCCCCTTGATTGGTTTCCATCTGTTACTTCTTACCTTGCATTCAGGGGCTTTTCTTCCTTGCGGCAGCCCCTCAAATATCGGAAGGTGATATCAGGTCACCCCCTGGTCCTTCTCTTTGTTAGGCTAAACATACCGAGTTCCCTTAAGCCATTCATCTTTTGATTTAGCCTTCAGACTACCAAGGCAGTGGTGAGATGCTACCGGTTCGTGTGAATTGGTAGTGGTGGCAGCGCGAGGCTCCACCCATCCACCCGGACGTCATTACTTCCTGGTTTTAACCAGGAAGTAACCTGTTTTTGACCCTCTGTGCATGCACAGAAGGCTTTGCGGATGCGTGGAGGGTCCAAAATCCATGTGACGATGGCGCGGCGTGCATACTTTCGAACCGGTAGGTGATGATTTCAGTGGTGAAATCTAATTTATTTATTTATTTAGCGTATGGCTGGTCACACACAGTATTAAAACACTTCATTTTTACAGGTTAAAAACAATTAAAACAATAAAAAAGCAGTAAAAAAGCAGTGTGAAGCCAGGAGATCCTCGCGGATGTCTGGCTACCAGTCCGTCTGTTACTCATTTAGCACCACCCAGGAGGCACGTGTGACTTAAGGATTGCCACGGACGCGAGTAACTTTGCCTCCTGGTGAAATCTAAAATTTGTTACTACCGGTTCTGTGGGCGTGGCTTGGTGGGGAGGGGGGTAATGTGACGGTGGGCGTGGCCATTTTTTTTTTTTTACTTTTAAAACCATTTTTTCTACAACCTCTTCACAGAAAATGCTTTCAAAAGGCTCTGATCCCAGCTGAATTGCCTGATCGTCAGAGGCTTTTTTTCTTTTAAGTGCCTCTGACGATCAGGCAACTCAGCTTGGATTGTCAGAGGCATTGAAAAGAAAAAAAAGCCTCTGATGATCACGCGGCTCAACTGGGCATGGGGGGGGGGCAGGGATTTTTGCTACAGGTTTTCCGAACCACCCGCCTCCATCGCTACTGGATCGGGTGATCCGGTCCGAACTGGGAGCATTTCACCCCTGCGGTAGGGAAGGTAAGTAGATTTCACCCCTGTCCCCAAGGAGATAATTCTGCACCTGAGGCAGAATTCCAAAGAGGTTGGGGGGGCAATTCCCATCGTCTTTAAGGAAGGTCTGACTTTATTTTGAAGACGGGGGTCTGAAAGCAGGAGAAGAAACAACGGATGGAAACTAATCAAGGAGAGAAGCAACCTGGAATTAAGGAGAAACTTCCTGACAGTAAGGACAATTAACCAGTGGAACAGCTTGCCACCAGAAGTTGTGGGTGCTCCATCACGGGAGGTTTTTAAGAAGAGATCAGGCAGCCATTTATCCGGTATAGTATAGGGAGGGTGTCCTGCTTTTAAGCAGAGGGTTGGACTAGAAGATCTCCAAGGTCCCTCCCAACTCTGTTATTCCATTCCATTCCAACATTCCTGGAAGGCCAGATTAGAGAACTCAACTGGGATCTTAAAGCCATGCAGGTTCTGGGGGCTGGTAGACCAGCTGTTTCAGGATCTTGAGGGATGCTGAAGAAAGAAAGTCAAATGCTGGAGATGCAGCATCCCCCCCATCCACCCCCGCTGCCTATTTTAAGGCAGAGTTGGAAGGGACATTGGAGGTCATCTAGTCCAACCCCACCTTGAGATAAAATGGGTGGCCTATAAAGTTAATACAATAATAGAATAGAAGAGAAGATGAGAAGAGAAGAGAAGATTAGGGTAGGGTAGGGTAGGGTAGAATAGAATAGAATAGAATAGAATAGATAGAAGAGAAGAGAAGAGAAGAGAAGAGAAGAGAAGAGAAGAGAAGAGAAGAGAAGATTAAATTAGAAGATTAGATTACATTACATTACATTAGAATAGAACAGAACAGAACAGAATAGAATAGAATAGAAGATTAGATTAGATTACATTAGAATAGAATAGAACAGAATAGATTAGAAGAGAAGATTAGAATAGAATAGAATATTAGATTAGATTAGAATAGAATATTAGATTAGAATAGAATAGAATAGAATAGAATATTAGATTAGATTAGATTAGAATAGAATATATTAGATTAGAATAGAAGATTAGAATAGAAGATTAGATTAGAATAGAATAGAATAGAAGATTAGATTAGATTAGAATAGAAGAATAGAATAGAATAGAATAGAATAGAATAGAAGATTAGAATAGATTAGAATAGAATATTAGAATAGAATAGAATAGAATAGAATAGAATAGAATAGAATAGAATAGAAAATTAGAAAAGAATAGAATAGAAGATTAGATTACATTACATTAGAATAGAATAGAACAGAAGAGATTAGAAGAGAAGATTAGAATAGAATAGAATATTAGATTAGATTAGAATAGAATAGAATAGAATATTAGATTAGAATAGAATAGAATATTAGATTAGATTAGATTAGAATAGAAGATTAGAATAGAAGATTAGATTAGAATAGAATAGAATAGAAGATTAGAATAGAATAGAATAGAAGATTAGAATAGATTAGAATAGAATATTAGATTAGAATAGATTAGATTAGAATAGATTAGAATAGGATAGAATAGAAGATTAGAAAAGAATAGAATAGAATAGAAGATTAGAATAGAATAGAATAGAATAGAATAGTAGAATAATAGAATATAATATTAATATAGAATATAATATATAAATAAAGGGAGGGAGGGAGGGCCTGGGAGGAGCCAAATGTCTAATTTAACAACAGAAATGTTGGGCTCTATTGTGGTTGTAAGTCGAGGACTACCTGTACTACGATCATTAAGTGAGACACATGGTTGTTCAGCGAATCTGGCTTCCTGCATTGTCTCTGCTTGTGGGAAGCCAGCTGGAAAAGTCGCAAAGAGCGATCCACGTGACCCTGGGACATTGCAGCCATCGTAAATGGTTGAGTTCATTGGATTTTTATATTTGGGGCTTTTATTTTACCCGGAGTCACTGAGTTGGGCAGCCTTACAAATGTTCCAAATAAATAAATAAATAAAGGGGAATATCTGGAAAATAGCCTAACCGGCACTTGGTTGTAGAATTTATAGCTGGCTTTCCTGGTGGCCAAAGATGGCAAGATGGCCAGCATCACAATGCGTTCAGTAAGGCAATTATTGTGGGGGCTTTTATTATTTTAATTTAATTTAATTTTTTTTTGCTTTTTTTTGGAACTTCGCGTGCAGATTTCCTGGCTCGTGGAGCGCTTCAACAGAGTCTCTCTGTTAGGAAATGGCTATTGTCTAACTAGTTGGTCAGGCAATATATAAACTATCAATACATGTTTGTCAAAAGGTATTATATTGCTTTAAGACTGTATTGCATCATTCTGTATCCTGATTGGCTAAGGTCTGTAGCCAATGTACTTAAGGGGAAGCCTGAATCATGGCTTGAGAACACTATACCATTTTATTTGCTTATTTGCTGTTACTCTCTACCTGATCTCTCTGCATGATCACTGTTTGATCATTGCTACTTGTTGCTTTCTACTATTTATTGAATGTTTTAATACTGAACTTGTTCCTGTTTGAAACTCGAGAAGAACTGTTTTATTGTGTAATGACAACAACTGGTAAGAAGACTTTGTACTTGGAATATCCCTGAATTGATATTTTAACTTATCGCCTTATCTGTGTATGACTTGGCTTGTTATTGGACTTTGCTTTACTTTCTTCTAAAAGTAAAAGACTACCACAACTCAGTGTGTCAGTATATTAACTGTGGTCATTGACTCTCAGCCGCTTTCATGTGCATACTCAAGGGGTACTCTGCTCAATAACCCATAACATCAGTTATGAGCCAAAAATATCCTTAACACTCTCGCCAACTCTGGGGAATGAACGTAGGGGACTCTGTGCTGACGATGAACGTCGGCTTCCCCTGCCTGGCACCTTCTCCATGGCAAGCAGACTCCGCTCACCTAAAATGATGGGGAAAGTGGCAAACACCCCGCAGCGCAGTGTGTACACCAGCCGGGCGCTCATGCTCTCCATGACGGGCACATCGAAAGGCAGGAAGACGTAGGCGCTGTAGATCAAGCCCGGGAAGATGATCAAAGCAGTAGTCATGGAAGCCACGGCTTTGAGGTTGACCGAGTTGCAGCAGCCCTTTGTCCGGCAACACGGGTTCTGGAACGGCTCCCCGGCAGGATCGGGGAAGTCATGCGAACAGCCCGAGCAGCCTCGGTCGAGGAAGGGGTGTTGGTCGGGGTCGCCCTTCTCCTCCTGGCACGGTGCCCTGTCCTGCGGTGGCACTTCCAGCTGCCATGCCTGCTTTTTGTGGCTCCTGGGACGGCGTTCGATGCAGAGGGGATCGATGGGGACGAAGGCATGGGCTGCCACGGCGGGCATCCCACTGTACTCGTCGTCCTCCAGAGGCTTCAGGAAAGCTTGATGGTCCACGCCGGAGCCCGACACAGCTGCCTTCATGCTCCCTTCCGGGCTCGGCCGGGCGTCCGTCTCCAAAACCCCAGGCATCTCGCCTGCTACGTCGTGTTGGGCTCGGTCCCAGGGCAAAGTCGCCTCAGGGTCATTCGAACTCGGCTCCTGGGTGTGAGGCTGGGCCAGCTGGGCAGCAGGGGACGAGTCCTTCCCCAGGGGCACCATCGCCAAATCTTCTGAAGGAACAACGGACGACATCTTCAAGTGTTTTAGAAAAAGTTCGTTCTGTATCTGTTGAGCTTTTTTTCTGCTAAATCTTTGCAGTCTCCATCCCTTCTTCCCCAGAACGGGAGGAGGCTCTGGGGAAAAAAAATCACGGTGCGGCCGGTTCTCGGTGCTGCAAAAGGGATGGAAAAATATAAATAAATTGGTTTGGAGACAGCCAAGGGATACAGAGAGGGTGGCTCTGAGGCCTTCCTGCTGAACAAAAGTCTGCAAGAAGCAGCAAAAAGGAAAAATTTTCATGATTAGGGAGCTGGAGACTAAAACATATGAAGAAAGTCTGCAGGAATTGGGTAGGTCTAGTTTAATGTTCTACTGGTCAATTGTTCTCACTGTCAGGAAGTTTCTCCTTCGTTCCAGGTTGCTTCTCTCCTTGATTAGTTTCCATCTATTGTTCCTTGTCCTGCCCTCTGGTGCTTTGGAGAATAATTTGACCCTCACTTCTTCGTGGCAGATATTGGGACATTGCTATCATGTCCCCCCTAGTCCTTCTTTTCATTAAACTAGACATACCCAATTCCAGCAACCGTTCTTCGTATATTTTAGCCTCCAGCCCCCTAATCCTCTTTGTTGCTCTTCTCTGCACTCTTTCTAGAGTCCACATCTTTTTTTACATCATGGCGACCAAAACTGGATGCAGGATTCCAAGTGTGGCCTTATAAAGTGGTATTAACACTTCCCGTGATCTTGATTCTATCCCTCTGTTGATGCAGCCTAGAACTGTGTTGGCTTTTTTGGCAGCTGCAGCACACAGCTGGCTCCTATCTAAATGGTTGTCCACTAGGACTCCAAGATCCCTCTCACAGTTACTACTATTGAGCTAAGTACCACCTATCCCAGTCATGGCTAACCTTTTTGTTGTCGCGTGCCAAAAGTGAGGGGAGTGCGGGGGTGTGTGACACGCGCATGTGCCCACACCGTAATTCAATGTGCCCGCGTATGCGCGCAACTCCCCCACATTCCCCCCACTTTTGGCATGTGATGGCACAGTGGGCGCGGTAGGCCCGTTTTTCGCCCTCCCCAGGCTCCAAAAAAGCCTCCGGAGCCTGGGGAGGGCGAAAAATGGGCCTTCCCCACTCCCATCCTGGAGGCCCTCCAGAGGTTGGAAACAGCCTGTTTCCTGGCTTCCGGTGGGCCCGGAAGGCCTGAAAATCAGCTGGCCGGCACGCGCATGTGCGGGTTTCAATGCTATCTCAAAATAAATGAACTTCCAAACTGCCAATCTTTAAGGAAATTTTCTCTTTATTCGAGCACAGCAACCTGATCCTGACTCTTCACGGTCAATACTGACCTTTGCCCCCCAATCCCTCCCTTTCCGATCCTCAATTCTCTGCTTCTCATTGGCTATCTTCCAAGTCACTCTCCTGATTCCTTTTGCGTCAGTTCACAGGAATGTTTCCCCCCCTCCTCATCTCCGAGGAGACCGAATCTTCAAAGGGATTTAGCAGGCAAAAGTTCAGGCTTCATCCTCCCTTTTCTATGTCAGTGCTGAGACGCTGACACTAGGGCAATACTCGCGTGCCCACTGATATGGCTTTGCGTGCCACTTGTGGCATGCGCGTGCCATAGGTTCACCATCACGGGTCTATCCTATACCTGTGCATTTGGTTTTTCTTGCCTAAATGTAGAACCTCACTTTTCTCACCCTTGAATTTCATTTTGTTAGATAGCGCCCCATTTTTCAAGTCTGTCAAGATCCTTCTGTATCTTCAGCCTGCCTTCTAGGGTGTTGGCTGGAAGTTCAGTTGTCTTAAAATAACTGTGGCTGAGAAACACTCAAGTACAAATTACAGTGTATTGTTACTGTGCTTTAGGTTAGGTTAGATGCTTGTTAATTTAATAACCATGTTGGTTAATTCCTTGGCAACGATATTAAAGGGGTTTGTCATCGATGTCTAGGGAGATTCTCAGCCATCCAGGTCGTGGTTGTCTCAAAGTGTTTTTTTTCCCCCAAGAGGCAACTGGGCCTAAGCAGGGGGTTGGACTAGAAGACCTCCAAGGTCCCTTCAACTCTGTTATTCTGTTTACTTTCTGGTTTTTCTTTGAAGACGTTTCGCTTCTCATCCAAGAAGCTTCTTCAGCTCTGACTGGTTGGTGGGGAAGGGAAGGATTGATAGTCCTTGCAGACGGCTGGTCATTTGCATCCTTTTAGAGGGTCGTTGAGGCCACTTGGAGGTTACTCTGTATCCTCAGATAAATCTGTGTCCTCAGGTAAAAGGGTCCTTCCACACCCCATTTGCACTACTCAGGTGACCCTGAGGACACAGAGAAACCTCCAAGTGGCCTCAACGACCCTCTAAAAGGATGCAAATGACCAGCCGTCTGCAAGGAGTATCAATCCTTCCCCACCAACCAGTCAGAGCTGAAGAAGCTTCTTGAATGAGAAGAGAAACGTCTTCAAAGAAAAACCAGAAAGTCCAGTTGCCTCTGGGAAAAAAAGCTTCTTTGGTTTGTCACAGGTTTCTTTTGAGATGTTTTTTTTCAACTTCCACATCCAAATGGCTTAGGACCTGGTTATCTACGGGACCGCCTGCTATCACCAATAGCCTCCCACCGGCCAGTACGCTCTCATAGAGAGGGACTCCTCCGGGTGCCGTCAGCCAAACAGTGTCGGCTGGCGGCCCCCAGGGGGAGAGCCTTCTCTGTGGGGGCACCTACCGTCTGGAATGAGCTCCCCCCAGAGATACGGAGGATCCCAGATCTGCGCACCTTCCGCCGCGCTGTGAAGACCTTTTTATTCCATCAAGCGGGCTTGGCCTAATCTCCTCCCTCTTTTAATATGTAAATTTTAATCTGTTTTTAAATTATTGGGGTGTTTTAATCTGTCCGGGCCAAAATGATTTAATTTGATTTTATCTGGTTTTTAAATTTTTTGTATTTATGTATTTTATTGTTTGGCTGTTCACCGCCCTGAGTCCTTCGGGAGTAGGGCGGTATACAAATCAAATAAACTAAACTAAACTAAACTAAACTAAATAATAAGCTGGTTTTTGGCCCTTATCCTCATTTCGATATCCAACAGAATTTGCCTCCTGCTATAAAAACCCGGAGGCCCGTAACCGCTCCTTTGTCAAACCTAGTAACACGTTTTATTAAACAGACCCAAGTTTTATAAACTTCACTCTACTTCATCAAATGTGATTTCCTGCTACTGGTAGTCTAACCCCCAACTTAACTGTTGTAGAATTGGGTTAAACTTTTCCGTCAATTAGGATTTACTTCATTAGATGTGTGGAGTGTTACTTTAAGTTGCTCGACTTCATAATTCTGGATCTGTTTGTATTTATACACAAAGGCACAAAAATGTCAAGGTTTATTACGGTATGTAGCATGTCGCACCAACCTATGCATGGTATCTTAAACGTAGATTAGTTGGCTGCGTGCATCCAGCCACATCCAATTGTGGCTTATTTATGCTAAGCATGGCTAAGCAAACTACATAAAGTAGGAATCCAGACAAACTACTATTAAGGAACTCTGTTCTGGCCTAACACGATGTGCAAACAAGCTGTCGTGGTTACATTTTTTAAAAAAAATATCCATTATATGTGAACCCAACACAGAAAAGGAAGCAAAAAGTTAAGTTATGTAGCAAAATGCAGCAAACCCAACTGACTGCAATTGAAGAAAGTAACTATACAACTACACACCAGTGTAGTATTTCAGCTCCCCTCCTCATCAGGTTGGGGGAGGGGGCAGTGAAAGTACAGATAGTCCTTGACTTATGGCCACAATTGATCCCCCAACGTTTATGTGGCTAAGTGAAAAGTTTTGCCCCATTTTACGACTTTCCTTGCTGTGTTTGTTTTAAGTGAATCGCTGCCGTTGTTAAGTGAGTCACACAGTTGTTAAGTGAATCTGGCTTCCCCATCGACTTGGCTTGACAAGAAGGTCACAAAAGCGGATCACGTGACTCAGGGAGACGCTGTGCCCGTCATAAATACGAGTCAGTTGCCAAGCGTCTGAATTTTGATCCCATGAATCGCGAAGACGGTCATAAGTGTGAAAAAATGTTCATAAGTCTTTTTTTTTTCCAGTAGCGGCGCAACTTCGAAAGGTCACTAAATGAACTTTAGTGTAAGTCGAGGACTACCTGTATTTCAGTTGGGTTTACACACTTAACTTGGCTACTGGATCAACCAACTTTCTGGATTTGCACAACACACGGAACGATTCACGCTAAAACGACGTGAATCAGCGGTGTCACACCAGGCTGAGCGGCCAAAAAAAGCCAAGCAGGCAGAAACCCAACCGGTTGAGCCCCAGGAAGGATCTGACGGCATTTAGGAGGAAAAACCAGAAGAAAAGTGTGAGAGAAGCCAAATTAAAGTTGCTGGTTAGAAAACTTACCGGGGAGATGGAGAGAAATCCTGGGTCCTTTACCTGGTTCTCTTTTCTCACACCTTGCACGCTTGCTTTTTCACCCCGGGATGTATGTGTGTGTGGAGGGGGGGGGGAAAGGGGGAATAAACCAGAGCGGCTTTAGGTGCCAGGAACTCCCCGCCCGGGCAGCTCTTCCGCAAGTTTGTCAAGTGCGCAACTTCGATTTTCTAGCTTTTTGTCCTTTGGACTCCCAAACCTGTTTGACCAGCCCAGGTGGAGTCCCTGGTAAGAGCTGCGGGGGCCAGTCGGCTGAGCCTGGCCCGCCCGGTTTCTGAGTTGGGAAAACAAACACACACACACACACACACTCACTCACAGAGAGAGAGAGAGAGGAACAGACAGAGGAAGAGAGAGACACACACACACAGACACACAAGGAGAGAGAGGAACAGACAGAGGAAAAGAGACAGAGAGAGAGAGAGAGAGGGAGAGACACACACACACAAACAGAGAGAGAGAGAGGAAGACACACACACACACACACACACACACAGGGTGAGAGGAACAGATAGGAAGAGAGACACACAGAGAGAGACAGACACACAGAGACACACTGAGGGAGAGAGAGAGACACACACACCCAGAGAGAGAAAGAGCGAGAGAGAGGAACAGACAGAGGAAGAGAGAGACACACATACACAAACAGAGAGAGAGAGAGAGGAAGAGAGAGAGATACAGACACACACACACACACACACTCACAGAGGGAGAGGAAGAGAGAGAGACACACACACAGACACACAGGGAGAGAGAGGAACAGACAGAGGAAGAGACACACAGAGAGAGGGAGAGACACACACAAACACACACAGAGAGAGGAAGAGACACACAGACACAGGGAGAGAGAGGAACAGACAGAGGAAGAGAGAGACACACAGAGACACACACACACAAACAGAGAGAGAGAGAGGAAGAGACACAGACACAGACAGGGAGAGAGGAACAGACAGGAAGAGAGACACACAGACACACAAACACACACTGAGGGAGAGAGACACACACACACACTCAGAGAAAGAGCGAGAGGAACAGGCAGGAAGAGAGACACACAGAGAAAGAGACACACACACAAACAGAGAGAGAGACAGAGGAAGAGAGAGAGACACACACAGGGAGAGAGAGGAACAGAGGAAGACACAGAGACACACAAACACACACACAGAAAAAGAGAGGAAGAGACACACAAACAGAGAGAGAGAGAAACACACAGACACACACAAGGAGAGAGAGGAACAGACAGAGGAAGACACACAGAGAGAGAGAGAGGAAGACACACACAGACACACACTGAGGGAGAGAGAGACACACACTCAGAGAAAGAGCGAGAGAGAGGAACAGACAGAGGAAGAGAGAGACACAGAAAGAGACATACACACACACACACACAAATAGAGAGAGAGTGGAAGAGAGACAAACACACACAGGGCGGCCGCTGGTGCTTTAGATCGGGTCGTGCCTTTGCGGCCTCTGACCCGGCGCCAAATCGGCCCAGCTCCTTGGTTCTCCGAGGAGCTGAGGGAGATGAAGCGCCGGAAAAGATGCCTAGAGAGTAGTTGGAGGGCTAGTCGTTCTGGATCTGACCGAACACTAGTTAGGTCTTATATCAAGACCTACTTAGTGGCGATAAAAGCGGCAAAGTGTAATTACTTCTCCGCTCTTATCGCATCGGCAGATAATCGCCCAGCCGCCTTGTTTAGGGTGACCCGCTCCCTTCTCCATCTGGGACTGCGGGAAGACCCCTTGCAAGGGCGCGCTGAGGATTTTGCATGTTATCTGCACGATAAAATCACTCAGATTCTGGACGGCTTGGACTCTGACTGGGTGGGTTCAGGCGATGTGTCTGAGGTGGGTCTTGAGAATGTCATCTGGGAGGAGTTCGATCCTGTGACTCCCGAGGACGTGGACAGGATGCTGGGGAGATTGAACGCAACCACATGTTTATTGGACCCGTGTCCCTCCTGGCTGGTGCTGGCTACCCGGGAGGTTACACGAGGCTGGCTCCAGAGGATCATTAATGCTTCTCTGAGTGAGGATGTCTTACCTCCCGCCTTGAAAGAGGCGGTGGTGAGGCCCCTCCTCAAGAAGCCTTCTCTGGATCCGGCTGTTTTGGCAAACTACCGTCCTGTCTCCAACCTTCGCTTTGTGGCGAAGGTTGTCGAGAGTGTGGTTGCGCGACAGCTCCCACAGTACCTGGATGAAGCTGTCTATCTGGATCCGTTCCAGTCCGGCTTCAGGCCTGGGTACAGCACGGAAACGGCATTGGTCGCGTTGGCTGATGATCTCTGGAGGGCTCGGGACAGGGGTTGTTCCTCTGTCCTGGTCCTATTAGATCTCTCAGCGGCTTTTGATACCATCGACCATGGTATCATGCTGCGCCGGCTGGAGGGGTTGGGAGTGGGAGGCACCGTTTTACGGTGGTTCTCCTCTTATCTCTCTGACCGGTCGCAGTCCGTGTTGGCAGGGGGGCAGAGGTCAACCCCGAGGCACCTTGTTTGTGGGGTACCGCAAGGGTCGGTCCTCTCGCCTCTCCTGTTCAACATTTATGTGAAGCCGCTGGGCGAGATCATCCGTGGATTTGGGGTGCGATGCCATCTGTACGCTGATGATACTCAGCTGTACATCTCCACCCCAGACCACCCCAACGATGCCCTTGAAGTGATGTCCTGGTGCCTGGAGGCCGTGCAGGTCTGGATGGGGAGGAACAGGCTTCGACTCAACCCTTCCAAGACCGAGTGGCTGTGGATGCCGGCGTCCCGATATAGCCAGCTGGCGCCAACTCTGGCTATTGGGGGCGAGTCAGTGGCCCCCACGGAGAGGGCTCGCAACTTGGGCGTCCTCCTGGATGCACGGCTGTCTTTAGAAGAACATATGACGGCCGTGGCCAGGGGGGCTTTTTATCAGGTTCGCCTGATACGCCAGTTGCGTCCCTTTCTGGATCGGGACTCCCTATGCACGGTCACTCATGCCCTCGTCACCTCTCGCCTGGACTACTGCAATGCTCTCTACATGGGGCTCCCCTTGAGGAACACTCGGAAGCTCCAGCTGGTCCAGAATCCTGCCGCGCGGGTAATTTTGGGAGCGACTTGGCGCTCCCATGTGACACCTTGCCTGCGCGAGCTGCACTGGCTCCCGGTGGTCTTCCGGGTGCGCTTCAAGGTATTGGTTCTCACCTTTAAAGCGCTCCATGGCTTAGGGCCCGGCTATTTGTGAGACCACCTTCTGCCACCGATAACCTCCCACCGGCCAATTCGGTCCCACAGAGAGGGCCTCCTTAGGGTGCCGTCGGTCAAGCAATGCCGACTGACGACCCCCAGGGGGAGAGCCTTCTCTGTGGGGGCACCCGCCCTCTGGAACGAGCTACCCCCAGGAATACGACTAATCCCGGACCTCCGGACCTTCCGTTGAGCTTTGAAGACCTTCCTATTCCAGCAAGCTGGGCTGGCTTAAAATTTTAAAAGGGTTATTTTAAGGGTAATGGGTTTTAAACATTTCGGGAAGCCAATTGGATTTAATTCTGTTTTAAATTATTTTAAATTTTGTATTGTATGTATTTTAATCTGGCTGTGCACCGCCCTGAGTCCTTCGGGAGAAGGGCGGTATACAAATCTAAATAATAAATAAATAAATAAACAAATAAACACAGAGGAAGAGTCAGAAAGAGAGAGAGAGAGAGAGAGAAAGAGAGAGAGACATACAAACACACACAGAGGGAGAGAGACGCACACACAGATACACAGAGGAACAGACACACACACTCTCATACAGAGACAGACCTACATAGAGTGAGAGGGAGAAACACAAAGATACACATACAAAGACACACACAGAGACACATTCACACGGGTGGGGGGAGAGAGAGAGAGAAAAAGACAGACAAGGACACACACACACACAGATACAGACAGACACACAGAAACATACAAACAGGGAGGGAGACATACACAGAAACCGGGGGGGAGGGGGGAGAGAAAGACACACACACACACACACACACACACACCAGAAGAGAGACAGACAGACAAATGGGGGCAGGGGGGAGAGAGGAACACACACACACAATCAAAGACACACACACACTCCAGGAGACAGACAAACTTAGAGGGGAGAGAGAGAGAGAGAGAGGGGGAAAGACACACAGATAGACACAGAAACACAAACATACAGAGGGAGGGAAACACAGAGACGGATACAGGCAGACAAACACAAAAATGGGGGAGAGGAGATACACACACACACACACAGAGGGAGAAATACACACACACATACACACTCCCCCCCATTCCCCCGCCCCAAAGGCATGCAGGCCCATTAACCCAAAGGCCTTATTTGCAACCTGTGTGCTCCCCGCCTGTCTCAGCCCAGGTTCGCCACTAGAGGGCAGCGCAGGTGTTGCTCTAACTTTCAGATGTGTGTGCATTGTGTAACCATAACAGAGTCGGAAGGGACCTTGGGGGTCATCTAGTCCAACCCCCTGCTCACGCAGGAGAACCTCTACTAGGGATTCGAACCGCCGAACTGCTGACCTTTCTGATCGGCAAGCTCAGCGTCTTAGCCCCTGAGCCACCTAGCCAGGCTAAATTTATTTAAATTTATTTAAAACTCTGGCACTCCTCCACTCCAGACCAAGAAAAGATGAACTGTTCATGTTAGGTTTGGCGGGTTATTGATTCAACAGGCAGTCCTCGGCTTACGACCACAATTCAGCCCAAAATTTCTGACACTGAGCAAGGCAGTTGTTGAGTGAGTTTTGCCCCGTTTTACGATCTTTCTCGCCACAGTTGTTAAGTGAATCACGGCAGTTAAGTTAGTAACCCAGTTGTTAAGTGAATCTGGCTTCCCCAGTGATGGTTGCAAAAGGGGAATCAGATGACCTCAGGACACTGCAACCGTCATAAATATGAGTCAGTTGCCGAGCGTCTGAGTTTCAATCAGGTGACCATGGGGAGACTGCAACGGTTGTAAGTGTGGAACAAAAAAGGTCGTAACTCAAGACTTCCGGTTTGGCATCGCGGCGAGACAGCTGGGGAAATAGCGGGCTCTGATGAGCTCCGTGAAAACCCCCACTGCCGAACCGCCATCAATGGGTCTTCGGACCGAACCCGTCTTGCAGGGACGGGGGGAGAAGAGGGGCGCCTCGGACAACCAAGAGGAACAGGTAAGTTCCTCGGAGGTCGGAGGGAACCCTCTGTGAGTCGGCAGTGGGGGGCGGCAGCCATGGCGGCCGCCACGAAGCTGTGACAAACCGAAAAAGAATTGTGCAGGAGGAAAGAAGAAAAGAACGATCTGCTTTGAAGTCGGGTGAGTGACACCAACCCAGGTGAGAAACAACGT